>NW_028146649.1:5000-244074 GCF_056507025.1 Lutjanus erythropterus
CAATAACAATTTCATTCCAGATCTATGGAGTAGAAAGAAGAAGAAGAAGAAGAAGAAGAAGAAGAAGAAGAAGACTTGTGTAACACAATTGCTGGTACAAAAAGGAACAGACAGGGTTATTTGTTCATGAAAAAACAAATTTGAGAGTGTTTTCATTAATAATAATAATAATAATAATAATAATAATAATAATAATAATAATAATGACAATAATGATGATGAAGATGATAATAATATGATTGTATTATTTGACTCCAGACCAAATGGCACGGAGAATGTTTCCAAGGACAACAAACAACACTTTATGTTTATGATGATGATTTATATACCACATTGATGGGAAGAGTTCCTTAATTTGAATGTCTGTTGACTTGTCATCAGTGACATTTGAAATCTTATGTTGATGTTCTATATTATTGTGCCATTATAACACCATTAGAATGTGATGGAAGGACAATAACACCTCAATATGGCACTAATAATTAACATTAGTGCCATATTGGCAAAAAGAAGATATTACATGTTGTTCCCAATTGTGTCCTCCAGAGGGTGTCCTAATGCCATTTTTTTTAGACAGAATTTGTGGAATTGTGCTCACATTCTGTCTAAAAAAATGGCATAATAGGCCTCAGGTGGCCAGTGTTTTTATTTAATGATGATAATAATTTGATTCCAGACCAATTAGGTAGGGAAAACTGGTTTAACACAATTTGTGGCATAAAAATGCACAGTTATTGCCATCCAGTTATGGAAAACAAAATGTATAAAGTGGTTTGATTAATGACAAAATGATCCTTATGGAGGAATACCAAATTGCGGACAGAATTTGAAGATAAGTACAGCATTCTAGGCCTCAGGTGGCAAATGTTTTACTTAATAACAATAACAATTTCATTCCAGATCTATGGAGTAGAAAGAAGAAGAAGAAGAAGAAGAAGAAGAAGAAGAAGAAGACTTGTGTAACACAATTGCTGGTACAAAAAGGAACAGACATGGTTATTTGTTCATGAAAAAACAAATTTGAGAGTGTTTTCATTAATAATAATAATAATAATAATAATAATAATAATAATAATAATAATAATAATAATAATGACAATAATGATGATGAAGATGATAATAATATGATTGTATTATTTGACTCCAGACCAAATGGCACGGAGAATGTTTCCAAGGACAACAAACAACACTTTATGTTTATGATGATGATTTATATACCACATTGATGGGAAGAGGTCCTTAATTTGAATGTCTGTTGACTTGTCATCAGTGACATTTGAAATCTTATGTTGATGTTCTATATTATTGTGCCATTATAACACCATTAGAATGTGATGGAAGGACAATAACACCTCAATATGGCACTAATAATTAACATTAGTGCCATATTGGCAAAAAGAAGATATTACATGTTGTTCCCAATTGTGTCCTCCAGAGGGTGTCCTAATGCCATGTTTTTTAGACAGAATTTGTGGAATTGTGCTCACATTCTGTCTAAAAAAATGGCATAATAGGCCTCAGGTGGCCAGTGTTTTTATTTAATGATGATCATAATTTGATTCCAGACCAATTAGGTAGGGAAAACTGGTTTAACACAATTTGTGGCATAAAAATGCACAGTTATTGCCATCCAGTTATGGAAAACAAAATGTATAAAGTGGTTTGATTAATGACAAAATGATGCTTATGGAGGAATACCAAATTGCGGACAGAATTTGAAGATAAGTACAGCATTCTAGGCCTCAGGTGGCAAATGTTTTACTTAATAACAATAACAATTTCATTCCAGATCTATGGAGTAGAAAGAAGAAGAAGAAGAAGAAGAAGAAGAAGAAGAAGAAGAAGAAGAAGAAGAAGAAGACTTGTGTAACACAATTGCTGGTACAAAAAGGAACAGACATGGTTATTTGTTCATGAAAAAACAAATTTGAGAGTGTTTTCATTAATAATAATAATAATAATAATAATAATAATAATAATAATAATAATAATAATAATAATAATAACAATGATGACAATAATGATGATGAAGATGATAATAATATGATTGTATTATTTGACTCCAGACCAAATGGCACGGAGAATGTTTCCAAGGACAACAAACAACACTTTATGTTTATGATGATGATTTATATACCACATTGATGGGAAGAGTTCCTTAATTTGAATGTCTGTTGACTTGTCATCAGTGACATTTGAAATCTTATGTTGATGTTCTATATTATTGTGCCATTATAACACCATTAGAATGTGATGGAAGGACAATAACACCTCAATATGGCACTAATAATTAACATTAGTGCCATATTGGCAAAAAGAAGATATTACATGTTGTTCCCAATTGTGTCCTCCAGAGGGTGTCCTAATGCCATTTTTTTAGACAGAATTTGTGGAATTGTGCTCACATTCTGTCTAAAAAAAATGGCATAATAGGCCTCAGGTGGCCAGTGTTTTTATTTAATGATGATAATAATTTGATTCCAGACCAATTAGGTAGGGAAAACTGGTTTAACACAATTTGTGGCATAAAAATGCACAGTTATTGCCATCCAGTTATGGAAAACAAAATGTATAAAGTGGTTTGATTAATGACAAAATGATCCTTATGGAGGAATACCAAATTGCGGACAGAATTTGAAGATAAGTACAGCATTCTAGGCCTCAGGTGGCAAATGTTTTACTTAATAACAATAACAATTTCATTCCAGATCTATGGAGTAGAAAGAAGAAGAAGAAGAAGAAGAAGAAGAAGAAGAAGACTTGTGTAACACAATTGCTGGTACAAAAAGGAACAGACATGGTTATTTGTTCATGAAAAAACAAATTTGAGAGTGTTTTCATTAATAATAATAATAATAATAATAATAATAATAATAATAATAATAATAATGACAATAATGATGATGAAGATGATAATAATATGATTGTATTATTTGACTCCAGACCAAATGGCACGGAGAATGTTTCCAAGGACAACAAACAACACTTTATGTTTATGATGATGATTTATATACCACATTGATGGGAAGAGTTCCTTAATTTGAATGTCTGTTGACTTGTCATCAGTGACATTTGAAATCTTATGTTGATGTTCTATATTATTGTGCCATTATAACACCATCAGAATGTGATGGAAGGACAATAACACCTCAATATGGCACTAATAATTAACATTAGTGCCATATTGGCAAAAAGAAGATATTACATGTTGTTCCCAATTGTGTCCTCCAGAGGGTGTCCTAATGCCATGTTTTTTAGACAGAATTTGTGGAATTGTGCTCACATTCTGTCTAAAAAAATGGCATAATAGGCCTCAGGTGGCCAGTGTTTTTATTTAATGATGATCATAATTTGATTCCAGACCAATTAGGTAGGGAAAACTGGTTTAACACAATTTGTGGCATAAAAATGCACAGTTATTGCCATCCAGTTATGGAAAACAAAATGTATAAAGTGGTTTGATTAATGACAAAATGATCCTTATGGAGGAATACCAAATTGCGGACAGAATTTGAAGATAAGTACAGCATTCTAGGCCTCAGGTGGCAAATGTTTTACTTAATAACAATAACAATTTCATTCCAGATCTATGGAGTGGAAAGAAGAAGAAGAAGAAGAAGAAGAAGAAGAAGAAGAAGAAGAAGAAGAAGAAGAAGAAGAAGAAGAAGAAGAAGACTTGTGTAACACAATTGCTGGTACAAAAAGGAACAGACATGGTTATTTGTTCATGAAAAAACAAATTTGAGAGTGTTTTCATTAATAATAATAATAATAATAATAATAATAATAATAATAATAATAATAATAATAATGACAATAATGATGATGAAGATGATAATAATATGATTGTATTATTTGACTCCAGACCAAATGGCACGGAGAATGTTTCCAAGGACAACAAACAACACTTTATGTTTATGATGATTTATATACCACATTGATGGGAAGAGTTCCTTAATTTAAATGTCTGTTGACTTGTCATCAGTGACATTTGAAATCTTATGTTGATGTTCTATATTATTGTGCCATTATACCACCATTAGAATGTGATGGAAGGACAATAACACCTCAATATGGCACTAATAATTAACATTAGTGCCATATTGGCAAAAAGAAGATATTACATGTTGTTCCCAATTGTGTCCTCCAGAGGGTGTCCTAATGCCACTTTTTTTTAGACAGAATTTGTGGAATTGTGCTCACATTCTGTCTAAAAAAATGGCATAATAGGCCTCAGGTGGCCAGTGTTTTTATTTAATGATGATAATAATTTGATTCCAGACCAATTAGGTAGGGAAAACTGGTTTAACACAATTTGTGGCATAAAAATGCACAGTTATTGCCATCCAGTTATGGAAAACAAAATGTATAAAGTGGTTTGATTAATGACAAAATGATCCTTATGGAGGAATACCAAATTGCGGACAGAATTTGAAGATAAGTACAGCATTCTAGGCCTCAGGTGGCAAATGTTTTACTTAATAACAATAACAATTTCATTCCAGATCTATGGAGTAGAAAGAAGAAGAAGAAGAAGAAGAAGAAGAAGAAGAAGAAGAAGAAGAAGACTTGTGTAACACAATTGCTGGTACAAAAAGGAACAGACATGGTTATTTGTTCATGAAAAAACAAATTTGAGAGTGTTTTCATTAATAATAATAATAATAATAATAATAATAATAATAATAATAATAATAATAATAATGACAATAATGATGATGAAGATGATAATAATATGATTGTATTATTTGACTCCAGACCAAATGGCACGGAGAATGTTTCCAAGGACAACAAACAACACTTTATGTTTATGATGATGATTTATATACCACATTGATGGGAAGAGTTCCTTAATTTAAATGTCTGTTGACTTGTCATCAGTGACATTTGAAATCTTATGTTGATGTTCTATATTATTGTGCCATTATAACACCATTAGAATGTGATGGAAGGACAATAACACCTCAATATGGCACTAATAATTAACATTAGTGCCATATTGGCAAAAAGAAGATATTACATGTTGTTCCCAATTGTGTCCTCCAGAGGGTGTCCTAATGCCGTTTTTTTTAGACAGAATTTGTGGAATTGTGCTCACATTCTGTCTAAAAAAATGGCATAATAGGCCTCAGGTGGCCAGTGTTTTTATTTAATGATGATAATAATTTGATTCCAGACCAATTAGGTAGGGAAAACTGGTTTAACACAATTTGTGGCATAAAAATGCACAGTTATTGCCATCCAGTTATGGAAAACAAAATGTATAAAGTGGTTTGATTAATGACAAAATGATCCTTATGGAGGAATACCAAATTGCGGACAGAATTTGAAGATAAGTACAGCATTCTAGGCCTCAGGTGGCAAATGTTTTACTTAATAACAATAACAATTTCATTCCAGATCTATGGAGTAGAAAGAAGAAGAAGAAGAAGAAGAAGAAGAAGAAGAAGAAGAAGAAGAAGAAGAAGAAGAAGAAGACTTGTGTAACACAATTGCTGGTACAAAAAGGAACAGACATGGTTATTTGTTCATGAAAAAACAAATTTGAGAGTGTTTTCATTAATAATAATAATAATAATAATAATAATAATAATAATAATAATAATGACAATAATGATGATGAAGATGATAATAATATGATTGTATTATTTGACTCCAGACCAAATGGCACGGAGAATGTTTCCAAGGACAACAAACAACACTTTATGTTTATGATGATGATTTATATACCACATTGATGGGAAGAGTTCCTTAATTTGAATGTCTGTTGACTTGTCATCAGTGACATTTGAAATCTTATGTTGATGTTCTATATTATTGTGCCATTATAACACCATCAGAATGTGATGGAAGGACAATAACACCTCAATATGGCACTAATAATTAACATTAGTGCCATATTGGCAAAAAGAAGATATTACATGTTGTTCCCAATTGTGTCCTCCAGAGGGTGTCCTAATGCCATGTTTTTTAGACAGAATTTGTGGAATTGTGCTCACATTCTGTCTAAAAAAATGGCATAATAGGCCTCAGGTGGCCAGTGTTTTTATTTAATGATGATCATAATTTGATTCCAGACCAATTAGGTAGGGAAAACTGGTTTAACACAATTTGTGGCATAAAAATGCACAGTTATTGCCATCCAGTTATGGAAAACAAAATGTATAAAGTGGTTTGATTAATGACAAAATGATCCTTATGGAGGAATACCAAATTGCGGACAGAATTTGAAGATAAGTACAGCATTCTAGGCCTCAGGTGGCAAATGTTTTACTTAATAACAATAACAATTTCATTCCAGATCTATGGAGTAGAAAGAAGAAGAAGAAGAAGAAGAAGAAGAAGAAGAGGAAGACTTGAGTAACACAATTGCTGGTACAAAAAGGAACAGACATGGTTATTTGTTCATGAAAAAACAAATTTGAGAGTGTTTTCATTAATAATAATAATAATAATAATAATAATAATAATAATAATAATAATGACAATAATGATGATGAAGATGATAATAATATGATTGTATTATTTGACTCCAGACCAAATGGCACGCAGAATGTTTCCAAGGACAACAAACAACACTTTATGTTTATGAGGATGATTTATATACCACATTGATGGGAAGAGTTCCTTAATTTGAATGTCTGTTGACTTGTCATCAGTGACATTTGAAATCTTATGTTGATGTTCTATATTATTGTGCCATTATAACACCATTAGAATGTGATGGAAGGACAATAACACCTCAATATGGCACTAATAATTAACATTAGTGCCATATTGGCAAAAAGAAGATATTACATGTTGTTCCCAATTGTGTCCTCCAGAGGGTGTCCTAATGCCATTTTTTTTAGACAGAATTTGTGGAATTGTGCTCACATTCTGTCTAAAAAAATGGCATAATAGGCCTCAGGTGGCCAGTGTTTTTATTTAATGATGATCATAATTTGATTCCAGACCAATTAGGTAGGGAAAACTGGTTTAACACAATTTGTGGCATAAAAATGCACAGTTATTGCCATCCAGTTATGGAAAACAAAATGTATAAAGTGGTTTGATTAATGACAAAATGATCCTTATGGAGGAATACCAAATTGCGGACAGAATTTGAAGATAAGTACAGCATTCTAGGCCTCAGGTGGCAAATGTTTTACTTAATAACAATAACAATTTCATTCCAGATCTGTGGAGTAGAAAGAAGAAGAAGAAGAAGAAGAAGAAGAAGAAGAAGAAGAAGAAGAAGAAGAAGAAGACTTGTGTAACACAATTGCTGGTACAAAAAGCAACAGACATGGTTATTTGTTCATGAAAAAACAAATTTGAGAGTGTTTTCATTAATAATAATAATAATAATAATAATAATAATAATAATAATAATAATAATAATAATAATAATAATGACAATAATGATGATGAAGATGATAATAATATGATTGTATTATTTGACTCCAGACCAAATGGCACGGAGAATGTTTCCAAGGACAACAAACAACACTTTATGTTTATGATGATTTATATACCACATTGATGGGAAGAGTTCCTTAATTTGAATGTCTGTTGACTTGTCATCAGTGACATTTGAAATCTTATGTTGATGTTCTATATTATTGTGCCATTATAACACCATTAGAATGTGATGGAAGGACAATAACACCTCAATATGGCACTAATAATTAACATTAGTGCCATATTGGCAAAAAGAAGATATTACATGTTGTTCCCAATTGTGTCCTCCAGAGGGTGTCCTAATGCCGTTTTTTTTAGACAGAATTTGTGGAATTGTGCTCACATTCTGTCTAAAAAAATGGCATAATAGGCCTCAGGTGGCCAGTGTTTTTATTTAATGATGATCATAATTTGATTCCAGACCAATTAGGTAGGGAAAACTGGTTTAACACAATTTGTGGCATAAAAATGCACAGTTATTGCCATCCAGTTATGGAAAACAAAATGTATAAAGTGGTTTGATTAATGACAAAATGATCCTTATGGAGGAATACCAAATTGCGGACAGAATTTGAAGATAAGTACAGCATTCTAGGCCTCAGGTGGCAAATGTTTTACTTAATAACAATAACAATTTCATTCCAGATCTATGGAGTAGAAAGAAGAAGAAGAAGAAGAAGAAGAAGAAGAAGAAGAAGAAGAAGAAGAAGAAGAAGAAGAAGAAGAAGACTTGTGTAACACAATTGCTGGTACAAAAAGGAACAGACATGGTTATTTGTTCATGAAAAAACAAATTTGAGAGTGTTTTCATTAATAATAATAATAATAATAATAATAATAATAATAATAATAATAATAATAATAATGACAATAATGATGATGAAGATGATAATAATATGATTGTATTATTTGACTCCAGACCAAATGGCACGGAGAATGTTTCCAAGGACAACAAACAACACTTTATGTTTATGATGATGATTTATATACCACATTGATGGGAAGAGTTCCTTAATTTAAATGTCTGTTGACTTGTCATCAGTGACATTTGAAATCTTATGTTGATGTTCTATATTATTGTGCCATTATAACACCATTAGAATGTGATGGAAGGACAATAACACCTCAATATGGCACTAATAATTAACATTAGTGCCATATTGGCAAAAAGAAGATATTACATGTTGTTCCCAATTGTGTCCTCCAGAGGGTGTCCTAATGCCATTTTTTTTAGACAGAATTTGTGGAATTGTGCTCACATTCTGTCTAAAAAAATGGCATAATAGGCCTCAGGTGGCCAGTGTTTTTATTTAATGATGATAATAATTTGATTCCAGACCAATTAGGTAGGGAAAACTGGTTTAACACAATTTGTGGCATAAAAATGCACAGTTATTGCCATCCAGTTATGGAAAACAAAATGTATAAAGTGGTTTGATTAATGACAAAATGATCCTTATGGAGGAATACCAAATTGCGGACAGAATTTGAAGATAAGTACAGCATTCTAGGCCTCAGGTGGCAAATGTTTTACTTAATAACAATAACAATTTCATTCCAGATCTATGGAGTAGAAAGAAGAAGAAGAAGAAGAAGAAGAAGAAGAAGAAGAAGAAGAAGAAGAAGAAGAAGAAGAAGACTTGTGTAACACAATTGCTGGTACAAAAAGGAACAGACATGGTTATTTGTTCATGAAAAAACAAATTTGAGAGTGTTTTCATTAATAATAATAATAATAATAATAATAATAATAATAATAATAATAATAATAATAATAATAATGACAATAATGATGATGAAGATGATAATAATATGATTGTATTATTTGACTCCAGACCAAATGGCACGGAGAATGTTTCCAAGGACAACAAACAACACTTTATGTTTATGATGATGATTTATATACCACATTGATGGGAAGAGTTCCTTAATTTAAATGTCTGTTGACTTGTCATCAGTGACATTTGAAATCTTATGTTGATGTTCTATATTATTGTGACATTATAACACCATTAGAATGTGATGGAAGGACAATAACACCTCAATATGGCACTAATAATTAACATTAGTGCCATATTGGCAAAAAGAAGATATTACATGTTGTTCCCAATTGTGTCCTCCAGAGGGTGTCCTAATGCCATGTTTTTTAGACAGAATTTGTGGAATTGTGCTCACATTCTGTCTAAAAAAATGGCATAATAGGCCTCAGGTGGCCAGTGTTTTTATTTAATGATGATCATAATTTGATTCCAGACCAATTAGGTAGGGAAAACTGGTTTAACACAATTTGTGGCATAAAAATGCACAGTTATTGCCATCCAGTTATGGAAAACAAAATGTATAAAGTGGTTTGATTAATGACAAAATGATCCTTATGGAGGAATACCAAATTGCGGACAGAATTTGAAGATAAGTACAGCATTCTAGGCCTCAGGTGGCAAATGTTTTACTTAATAACAATAACAATTTCATTCCAGATCTATGGAGTAGAAAGAAGAAGAAGAAGAAGAAGAAGAAGAAGAAGAAGAAGAAGAAGAAGAAGAAGAAGAAGAAGAAGAAGAAGAAGAAGACTTGTGTAACACAATTGCTGGTACAAAAAGGAACAGACATGGTTATTTGTTCATGAAAAAACAAATTTGAGAGTGTTTTCATTAATAATAATAATAATAATAATAATAATAATAATAATGACAATAATGATGATGAAGATGATAATAATATGATTGTATTATTTGACTCCAGACCAAATGGCACGGAGAATGTTTCCAAGGACAACAAACAACACTTTATGTTTATGATGATGATTTATATACCACATTGATGGGAAGAGTTCCTTAATTTGAATGTCTGTTGACTTGTCATCAGTGACATTTGAAATCTTATGTTGATGTTCTATATTATTGTGCCATTATAACACCATTAGAATGTGATGGAAGGACAATAACACCTCAATATGGCACTAATAATTAACATTAGTGCCATATTGGCAAAAAGAAGATATTACATGTTGTTCCCAATTGTGTCCTCCAGAGGGTGTCCTAATGCCATTTTTTTTAGACAGAATTTGTGGAATTGTGCTCACATTCTGTCTAAAAAAATGGCATAATAGGCCTCAGGTGGCCGGTGTTTTTATTTAATGATGATCATAATTTGATTCCAGACCAATTAGGTAGGGAAAACTGGTTTAACACAATTTGTGGCATAAAAATGCACAGTTATTGCCATCCAGTTATGGAAAACAAAATGTATAAAGTGGTTTGATTAATGACAAAATGATCCTTATGGAGGAATACCAAATTGCGGACAGAATTTGAAGATAAGTACAGCATTCTAGGCCTCAGGTGGCAAATGTTTTACTTAATAACAATAACAATTTCATTCCAGATCTATGGAGTAGAAAGAAGAAGAAGAAGAAGAAGAAGAAGAAGAAGAAGAAGAAGAAGAAGAAGAAGAAGACTTGTGTAACACAATTGCTGGTACAAAAAGGAACAGACATGGTTATTTGTTCATGAAAAAACAAATTTGAGAGTGTTTTCATTAATAATAATAATAATAATAATAATAATAATAATAATAATAATAATAATGACAATAATGATGATGAAGATGATAATAATATGATTGTATTATTTGACTCCAGACCAAATGGCACGGAGAATGTTTCCAAGGACAACAAACAACACTTTATGTTTATGATGATGATTTATATACCACATTGATGGGAAGAGGTCCTTAATTTGAATGTCTGTTGACTTGTCATCAGTGACATTTGAAATCTTATGTTGATGTTCTATATTATTGTGCCATTATAACACCATTAGAATGTGATGGAAGGACAATAACACCTCAATATGGCACTAATAATTAACATTAGTGCCATATTGGCAAAAAGAAGATATTACATGTTGTTCCCAATTGTGTCCTCCAGAGGGTGTCCTAATGCCATTTTTTTTAGACAGAATTTGTGGAATTGTGCTCACATTCTGTCTAAAAAAATGGCATAATAGGCCTCAGATGGCCAGTGTTTTTATTTAATGATGATAATAATTTGATTCCAGACCAATTAGGTAGGGAAAACTGGTTTAACACAATTTGTGGCATAAAAATGCACAGTTATTGCCATCCAGTTATGGAAAACAAAATGTATAAAGTGGTTTGATTAATGACAAAATGATCCTTATGGAGGAATACCAAATTGCGGACAGAATTTGAAGATAAGTACAGCATTCTAGGCCTCAGGTGGCAAATGTTTTACTTAATAACAATAACAATTTCATTCCAGATCTATGGAGTAGAAAGAAGAAGAAGAAGAAGAAGAAGAAGAAGAAGAAGAAAAAGAAGAAGAAGAAGAAGAAGAAGAAGAAGAAGACTTGTGTAACACAATTGCTGGTACAAAAAGGAACAGACATGGTTATTTGTTCATGAAAAAACAAATTTGAGAGTGTTTTCATTAATAATAATAATAATAATAATAATAATAATAATAATAATAATAATAATAATGACAATAATGATGATGAAGATGATAATAATATGATTGTATTATTTGACTCCAGACCAAATGGCACGGAGAATGTTTCCAAGGACAACAAACAACACTTTATGTTTATGATGATGATTTATATACCACATTGATGGGAAGAGTTCCTTAATTTGAATGTCTGTTGACTTGTCATCAGTGACATTTGAAATCTTATGTTGATGTTCTATATTATTGTGCCATTATAACACCATTAGAATGTGATGGAAGGACAATAACACCTCAATATGGCACTAATAATTAACATTAGTGCCATATTGGCAAAAAGAAGATATTACATGTTGTTCCCAATTGTGTCCTCCAGAGGGTGTCCTAATGCCATTTTTTTTAGACAGAATTTGTGGAATTGTGCTCACATTCTGTCTAAAAAAATGGTATAATAGGCCTCAGGTGGCCAGTGTTTTTATTTAATGATGATCATAATTTGATTCCAGACCAATTAGGTAGGGAAAACTGGTTTAACACAATTTGTGGCATAAAAATGCACAGTTATTGCCATCCAGTTATGGAAAACAAAATGTATAAAGTGGTTTGATTAATGACAAAATGATCCTTATGGAGGAATACCAAATTGCGGACAGAATTTGAAGATAAGTACAGCATTCTAGGCCTCAGGTGGCAAATGTTTTACTTAATAACAATAACAATTTCATTCCAGATCTATGGAGTAGAAAGAAGAAGAAGAAGAAGAAGAAGAAGAAGAAGAAAAAGAAGAAAAAGAAGAAAAAGAAGAAGAAGACTTGAGTAACACAATTGCTGGTACAAAAAGGAACAGACATGGTTATTTGTTCATGAAACAACAAATTTGAGAGTGTTTTCATTAATAATAATAATAATAATAATAATAATAATAATAATAATAATAATAATAATAATAATGACAATAATGATGATGAAGATGATAATAATATGATTGTATTATTTGACTCCAGACCAAATGGCACGGAGAATGTTTCCAAGGACAACAAACAACACTTTATGTTTATGATGATGATTTATATACCACATTGATGGGAAGAGTTCCTTAATTTGAATGTCTGTTGACTTGTCATCAGTGACATTTGAAATCTTATGTTGATGTTCTATATTATTGTGCCATTATAACACCATTAGAATGTGATGGAAGGACAATAACACCTCAATATGGCACTAATAATTAACATTAGTGCCATATTGGCAAAAAGAAGATATTACATGTTGTTCCCAATTGTGTCCTCCAGAGGGTGTCCTAATGCCATTTTTTTTAGACAGAATTTGTGGAATTGTGCTCACATTCTGTCTAAAAAAATGGCATAATAGGCCTCAGGTGGCCAGTGTTTTTATTTAATGATGATCATAATTTGATTCCAGACCAATTAGGTAGGGAAAACTGGTTTAACACAATTTGTGGCATAAAAATGCACAGTTATTGCCATCCAGTTATGGAAAACAAAATGTAAAAAGTGGTTTGATTAATGACAAAATGATCCTTATGGAGGAATACCAAATTGCGGACAGAATTTGAAGATAAGTACAGCATTCTAGGCCTCAGGTGGCAAATGTTTTACTTAATAACAATAACAATTTCATTCCAGATCTGTGGAGTAGAAAGAAGAAGAAGAAGAAGAAGAAGAAGAAGAAGAAGAAGAAGAAGAAGAAGAAGAAGAAGACTTGTGTAACACAATTGCTGGTACAAAAAGCAACAGACATGGTTATTTGTTCATGAAAAAACAAATTTGAGAGTGTTTTCATTAATAATAATAATAATAATAATAATAATAATAATAATAATAATAATAATAATAATAATAATAATAATGACAATAATGATGATGAAGATGATAATAATATGATTGTATTATTTGACTCCAGACCAAATGGCACGGAGAATGTTTCCAAGGACAACAAACAACACTTTATGTTTATGATGATTTATATACCACATTGATGGGAAGAGTTCCTTAATTTGAATGTCTGTTGACTTGTCATCAGTGACATTTGAAATCTTATGTTGATGTTCTATATTATTGTGCCATTATAACACCATTAGAATGTGATGGAAGGACAATAACACCTCAATATGGCACTAATAATTAACATTAGTGCCATATTGGCAAAAAGAAGATATTACATGTTGTTCCCAATTGTGTCCTCCAGAGGGTGTCCTAATGCCGTTTTTTTTAGACAGAATTTGTGGAATTGTGCTCACATTCTGTCTAAAAAAATGGCATAATAGGCCTCAGGTGGCCAGTGTTTTTATTTAATGATGATCATAATTTGATTCCAGACCAATTAGGTAGGGAAAACTGGTTTAACACAATTTGTGGCATAAAAATGCACAGTTATTGCCATCCAGTTATGGAAAACAAAATGTATAAAGTGGTTTGATTAATGACAAAATGATCCTTATGGAGGAATACCAAATTGCGGACAGAATTTGAAGATAAGTACAGCATTCTAGGCCTCAGGTGGCAAATGTTTTACTTAATAACAATAACAATTTCATTCCAGATCTATGGAGTAGAAAGAAGAAGAAGAAGAAGAAGAAGAAGAAGAAGAAGAAGAAGAAGAAGAAGAAGAAGAAGAAGAAGAAGACTTGTGTAACACAATTGCTGGTACAAAAAGGAACAGACATGGTTATTTGTTCATGAAAAAACAAATTTGAGAGTGTTTTCATTAATAATAATAATAATAATAATAATAATAATAATAATAATAATAATGACAATAATGATGATGAAGATGATAATAATATGATTGTATTATTTGACTCCAGACCAAATGGCACGGAGAATGTTTCCAAGGACAACAAACAACACTTTATGTTTATGATGATGATTTATATACCACATTGATGGGAAGAGTTCCTTAATTTAAATGTCTGTTGACTTGTCATCAGTGACATTTGAAATCTTATGTTGATGTTCTATATTATTGTGACATTATAACACCATTAGAATGTGATGGAAGGACAATAACACCTCAATATGGCACTAATAATTAACATTAGTGCCATATTGGCAAAAAGAAGATATTACATGTTGTTCCCAATTGTGTCCTCCAGAGGGTGTCCTAATGCCATGTTTTTTAGACAGAATTTGTGGAATTGTGCTCACATTCTGTCTAAAAAAATGGCATAATAGGCCTCAGGTGGCCAGTGTTTTTATTTAATGATGATCATAATTTGATTCCAGACCAATTAGGTAGGGAAAACTGGTTTAACACAATTTGTGGCATAAAAATGCACAGTTATTGCCATCCAGTTATGGAAAACAAAATGTATAAAGTGGTTTGATTAATGACAAAATGATCCTTATGGAGGAATACCAAATTGCGGACAGAATTTGAAGATAAGTACAGCATTCTAGGCCTCAGGTGGCAAATGTTTTACTTAATAACAATAACAATTTCATTCCAGATCTATGGAGTAGAAAGAAGAAGAAGAAGAAGAAGAAGAAGAAGAAGAAGAAGAAGAAGAAGAAGAAGAAGAAGAAGAAGAAGAAGACTTGTGTAACACAATTGCTGGTACAAAAAGGAACAGACATGGTTATTTGTTCATGAAAAAACAAATTTGAGAGTGTTTTCATTAATAATAATAATAATAATAATAATAATAATAATAATGACAATAATGATGATGAAGATGATAATAATATGATTGTATTATTTGACTCCAGACCAAATGGCACGGAGAATGTTTCCAAGGACAACAAACAACACTTTATGTTTATGATGATGATTTATATACCACATTGATGGGAAGAGTTCCTTAATTTGAATGTCTGTTGACTTGTCATCAGTGACATTTGAAATCTTATGTTGATGTTCTATATTATTGTGCCATTATAACACCATTAGAATGTGATGGAAGGACAATAACACCTCAATATGGCACTAATAATTAACATTAGTGCCATATTGGCAAAAAGAAGATATTACATGTTGTTCCCAATTGTGTCCTCCAGAGGGTGTCCTAATGCCATTTTTTTTAGACAGAATTTGTGGAATTGTGCTCACATTCTGTCTAAAAAAATGGCATAATAGGCCTCAGGTGGCCGGTGTTTTTATTTAATGATGATCATAATTTGATTCCAGACCAATTAGGTAGGGAAAACTGGTTTAACACAATTTGTGGCATAAAAATGCACAGTTATTGCCATCCAGTTATGGAAAACAAAATGTATAAAGTGGTTTGATTAATGACAAAATGATCCTTATGGAGGAATACCAAATTGCGGACAGAATTTGAAGATAAGTACAGCATTCTAGGCCTCAGGTGGCAAATGTTTTACTTAATAACAATAACAATTTCATTCCAGATCTATGGAGTAGAAAGAAGAAGAAGAAGAAGAAGAAGAAGAAGAAGAAGAAGAAGAAGAAGAAGAAGAAGACTTGTGTAACACAATTGCTGGTACAAAAAGGAACAGACATGGTTATTTGTTCATGAAAAAACAAATTTGAGAGTGTTTTCATTAATAATAATAATAATAATAATAATAATAATAATAATAATAATAATAATGACAATAATGATGATGAAGATGATAATAATATGATTGTATTATTTGACTCCAGACCAAATGGCACGGAGAATGTTTCCAAGGACAACAAACAACACTTTATGTTTATGATGATGATTTATATACCACATTGATGGGAAGAGGTCCTTAATTTGAATGTCTGTTGACTTGTCATCAGTGACATTTGAAATCTTATGTTGATGTTCTATATTATTGTGCCATTATAACACCATTAGAATGTGATGGAAGGACAATAACACCTCAATATGGCACTAATAATTAACATTAGTGCCATATTGGCAAAAAGAAGATATTACATGTTGTTCCCAATTGTGTCCTCCAGAGGGTGTCCTAATGCCATTTTTTTTAGACAGAATTTGTGGAATTGTGCTCACATTCTGTCTAAAAAAATGGCATAATAGGCCTCAGATGGCCAGTGTTTTTATTTAATGATGATAATAATTTGATTCCAGACCAATTAGGTAGGGAAAACTGGTTTAACACAATTTGTGGCATAAAAATGCACAGTTATTGCCATCCAGTTATGGAAAACAAAATGTATGAAGTGGTTTGATTAATGACAAAATGATCCTTATGGAGGAATACCAAATTGCGGACAGAATTTGAAGATAAGTACAGCATTCTAGGCCTCAGGTGGCAAATGTTTTACTTAATAACAATAACAATTTCATTCCAGATCTATGGAGTAGAAAGAAGAAGAAGAAGAAGAAGAAGAAGAAGAAGAAGAAAAAGAAGAAGAAGAAGAAGAAGAAGAAGAAGAAGACTTGTGTAACACAATTGCTGGTACAAAAAGGAACAGACATGGTTATTTGTTCATGAAAAAACAAATTTGAGAGTGTTTTCATTAATAATAATAATAATAATAATAATAATAATAATAATAATAATAATAATAATGACAATAATGATGATGAAGATGATAATAATATGATTGTATTATTTGACTCCAGACCAAATGGCACGGAGAATGTTTCCAAGGACAACAAACAACACTTTATGTTTATGATGATGATTTATATACCACATTGATGGGAAGAGTTCCTTAATTTGAATGTCTGTTGACTTGTCATCAGTGACATTTGAAATCTTATGTTGATGTTCTATATTATTGTGCCATTATAACACCATTAGAATGTGATGGAAGGACAATAACACCTCAATATGGCACTAATAATTAACATTAGTGCCATATTGGCAAAAAGAAGATATTACATGTTGTTCCCAATTGTGTCCTCCAGAGGGTGTCCTAATGCCATTTTTTTTAGACAGAATTTGTGGAATTGTGCTCACATTCTGTCTAAAAAAATGGTATAATAGGCCTCAGGTGGCCAGTGTTTTTATTTAATGATGATCATAATTTGATTCCAGACCAATTAGGTAGGGAAAACTGGTTTAACACAATTTGTGGCATAAAAATGCACAGTTATTGCCATCCAGTTATGGAAAACAAAATGTATAAAGTGGTTTGATTAATGACAAAATGATCCTTATGGAGGAATACCAAATTGCGGACAGAATTTGAAGATAAGTACAGCATTCTAGGCCTCAGGTGGCAAATGTTTTACTTAATAACAATAACAATTTCATTCCAGATCTATGGAGTAGAAAGAAGAAGAAGAAGAAGAAGAAGAAGAAAAAGAAGAAAAAGAAGAAAAAGAAGAAGAAGACTTGAGTAACACAATTGCTGGTACAAAAAGGAACAGACATGGTTATTTGTTCATGAAACAACAAATTTGAGAGTGTTTTCATTAATAATAATAATAATAATAATAATAATAATAATAATAATAATAATAATAATAATAATGACAATAATGATGATGAAGATGATAATAATATGATTGTATTATTTGACTCCAGACCAAATGGCACGGAGAATGTTTCCAAGGACAACAAACAACACTTTATGTTTATGATGATGATTTATATACCACATTGATGGGAAGAGTTCCTTAATTTGAATGTCTGTTGACTTGTCATCAGTGACATTTGAAATCTTATGTTGATGTTCTATATTATTGTGCCATTATAACACCATTAGAATGTGATGGAAGGACAATAACACCTCAATATGGCACTAATAATTAACATTAGTGCCATATTGGCAAAAAGAAGATATTACATGTTGTTCCCAATTGTGTCCTCCAGAGGGTGTCCTAATGCCATTTTTTTTAGACAGAATTTGTGGAATTGTGCTCACATTCTGTCTAAAAAAATGGCATAATAGGCCTCAGGTGGCCAGTGTTTTTATTTAATGATGATCATAATTTGATTCCAGACCAATTAGGTAGGGAAAACTGGTTTAACACAATTTGTGGCATAAAAATGCACAGTTATTGCCATCCAGTTATGGAAAACAAAATGTAAAAAGTGGTTTGATTAATGACAAAATGATCCTTATGGAGGAATACCAAATTGCGGACAGAATTTGAAGATAAGTACAGCATTCTAGGCCTCAGGTGGCAAATGTTTTACTTAATAACAATAACAATTTCATTCCAGATCTGTGGAGTAGAAAGAAGAAGAAGAAGAAGAAGAAGAAGAAGAAGAAGAAGAAGAAGAAGAAGAAGACTTGTGTAACACAATTGCTGGTACAAAAAGCAACAGACATGGTTATTTGTTCATGAAAAAACAAATTTGAGAGTGTTTTCATTAATAATAATAATAATAATAATAATAATAATAATAATAATAATAATAATAATAATAATAATAATGACAATAATGATGATGAAGATGATAATAATATGATTGTATTATTTGACTCCAGACCAAATGGCACGGAGAATGTTTCCAAGGACAACAAACAACACTTTATGTTTATGATGATTTATATACCACATTGATGGGAAGAGTTCCTTAATTTGAATGTCTGTTGACTTGTCATCAGTGACATTTGAAATCTTATGTTGATGTTCTATATTATTGTGCCATTATAACACCATTAGAATGTGATGGAAGGACAATAACACCTCAATATGGCACTAATAATTAACATTAGTGCCATATTGGCAAAAAGAAGATATTACATGTTGTTCCCAATTGTGTCCTCCAGAGGGTGTCCTAATGCCGTTTTTTTTAGACAGAATTTGTGGAATTGTGCTCACATTCTGTCTAAAAAAATGGCATAATAGGCCTCAGGTGGCCAGTGTTTTTATTTAATGATGATCATAATTTGATTCCAGACCAATTAGGTAGGGAAAACTGGTTTAACACAATTTGTGGCATAAAAATGCACAGTTATTGCCATCCAGTTATGGAAAACAAAATGTATAAAGTGGTTTGATTAATGACAAAATGATCCTTATGGAGGAATACCAAATTGCGGACAGAATTTGAAGATAAGTACAGCATTCTAGGCCTCAGGTGGCAAATGTTTTACTTAATAACAATAACAATTTCATTCCAGATCTATGGAGTAGAAAGAAGAAGAAGAAGAAGAAGAAGAAGAAGAAGAAGAAGAAGAAGAAGAAGAAGAAGAAGACTTGTGTAACACAATTGCTGGTACAAAAAGGAACAGACATGGTTATTTGTTCATGAAAAAACAAATTTGAGAGTGTTTTCATTAATAATAATAATAATAATAATAATAATAATAATAATAATAATAATGACAATAATGATGATGAAGATGATAATAATATGATTGTATTATTTGACTCCAGACCAAATGGCACGGAGAATGTTTCCAAGGACAACAAACAACACTTTATGTTTATGATGATGATTTATATACCACATTGATGGGAAGAGTTCCTTAATTTGAATGTCTGTTGACTTGTCATCAGTGACATTTGAAATCTTATGTTGATGTTCTATATTATTGTGCCATTATAACACCATTAGAATGTGATGGAAGGACAATAACACCTCAATATGGCACTAATAATTAACATTAGTGCCATATTGGCAAAAAGAAGATATTACATGTTGTTCCCAATTGTGTCCTCCAGAGGGTGTCCTAATGCCATTTTTTTTAGACAGAATTTGTGGAATTGTGCTCACATTCTGTCTAAAAAAATGGCATAATAGGCCTCAGGTGGCCAGTGTTTTTATTTAATGATGATCATAATTTGATTCCAGACCAATTAGGTAGGGAAAACTGGTTTAACACAATTTGTGGCATAAAAATGCACAGTTATTGCCATCCAGTTATGGAAAACAAAATGTATAAAGTGGTTTGATTAATGACAAAATGATCCTTATGGAGGAATACCAAATTGCGGACAGAATTTGAAGATAAGTACAGCATTCTAGGCCTCAGGTGGCAAATGTTTTACTTAATAACAATAACAATTTCATTCCAGATCTATGGAGTAGAAAGAAGAAGAAGAAGAAGAAGAAGAAGAAGAAGAAGAAGAAGAAGAAGAAGAAGAAGAAGAAGAAGAAGAAGAAGAAGAAGAAGAAGACTTGTGTAACACAATTGCTGGTACAAAAAGGAACAGACATGGTTATTTGTTCATGAAAAAACAAATTTGAGAGTGTTTTCATTAATAATAATAATAATAATAATAATAATAATAATAATAATAATAATGACAATAATGATGATGAAGATGATAATAATATGATTGTATTATTTGACTCCAGACCAAATGGCACGGAGAATGTTTCCAAGGACAACAAACAACACTTTATGTTTATGATGATGATTTATATACCACATTGATGGGAAGAGTTCCTTAATTTGAATGTCTGTTGACTTGTCATCAGTGACATTTGAAATCTTATGTTGATGTTCTATATTATTGTGCCATTATAACACCATTAGAATGTGATGGAAGGACAATAACACCTCAATATGGCACTAATAATTAACATTAGTGCCATATTGGCAAAAAGAAGATATTACATGTTGTTCCCAATTGTGTCCTCCAGAGGGTGTCCTAATGCCATTTTTTTTAGACAGAATTTGTGGAATTGTGCTCACATTCTGTCTAAAAAAATGGCATAATAGGCCTCAGGTGGCCAGTGTTTTTATTTAATGATGATCATAATTTGATTCCAGACCAATTAGGTAGGGAAAACTGGTTTAACACAATTTGTGGCATAAAAATGCACAGTTATTGCCATCCAGTTATGGAAAACAAAATGTATAAAGTGGTTTGATTAATGACAAAATGATCCTTATGGAGGAATACCAAATTGCGGACAGAATTTGAAGATAAGTACAGCATTCTAGGCCTCAGGTGGCAAATGTTTTACTTAATAACAATAACAATTTCATTCCAGATCTATGGAGTAGAAAGAAGAAGAAGAAGAAGAAGAAGAAGAAGAAGAAGAAGAAGAAGAAGACTTGTGTAACACAATTGCTGGTACAAAAAGGAACAGACATGGTTATTTGTTCATGAAAAAACAAATTTGAGAGTGTTTTCATTAATAATAATAATAATAATAATAATAATAATAATAATAATAATAATAATAATAATAATGACAATAATGATGATGAAGATGATAATAATATGATTGTATTATTTGACTCCAGACCAAATGGCACGGAGAATGTTTCCAAGGACAACAAACAACACTTTATGTTTATGATGATGATTTATATACCACATTGATGGGAAGAGTTCCTTAATTTGAATGTCTGTTGACTTGTCATCAGTGACATTTGAAATCTTATGTTGATGTTCTATATTATTGTGCCATTATAACACCATTGGAATGTGATGGAAGGACAATAACACCTCAATATGGCACTAATAATTAACATTAGTGCCATATTGGCAAAAAGAAGATATTACATGTTGTTCCCAATTGTGTCCTCCAGAGGGTGTCCTAATGCCATTTTTTTTAGACAGAATTTGTGGAATTGTGCTCACATTCTGTCTAAAAAAATGGCATAATAGGCCTCAGGTGGCCAGTGTTTTTATTTAATGATGATAATAATTTGATTCCAGACCAATTAGGTAGGGAAAACTGGTTTAACACAATTTGTGGCATAAAAATGCACAGTTATTGCCATCCAGTTATGGAAAACAAAATGTATAAAGTGGTTTGATTAATGACAAAATGATCCTTATGGAGGAATACCAAATTGCGGACAGAATTTGAAGATAAGTACAGCATTCTAGGCCTCAGGTGGCAAATGTTTTACTTAATAACAATAACAATGTCATTCCAGATCTATGGAGTAGAAAGAAGAAGAAGAAGAAGAAGAAGAAGAAGAAGAAGAAGAAGAAGAAGAAGAAGAAGAAGAAGAAGAAGAAGAAGACTTGTGTAACACAATTGCTGGTACAAAAAGGAACATACATGGTTATTTGTTCATGAAAAAACAAATTTGAGAGTGTTTTCATTAATAATAATAATAATAATAATAATAATAATAATAATAATAATAATAATTACAATAATGATGATGAAGATGATAATAATATGATTGTATTATTTGACTCCAGACCAAATGGCATGGAGAATGTTTCCAAGGACAGCAAACAACACTTTATGTTTATGATGATGATTTATATACCACATTGATGGGAAGAGTTCCTTAATTTGAATGTCTGTTGACTTGTCATCAGTGACATTTGAAATCTTATGTTGATGTTCTATATTATTGTGCCATTATAACACCATTGGAATGTGATGGAAGGACAATAACACCTCAATATGGCACTAATAATTAACATTAGTGCCATATTGGCAAAAAGAAGATATTACATGTTGTTCCCAATTGTGTCCTCCAGAGGGTGTCCTAATGCCATTTTTTTTAGACAGAATTTGTGGAATTGTGCTCACATTCTGTCTAAAAAAATGGCATAATAGGCCTCAGGTGGCCAGTGTTTTTATTTAATGATGATAATAATTTGATTCCAGACCAATTAGGTAGGGAAAACTGGTTTAACACAATTTGTGGCATAAAAATGCACAGTTATTGCCATCCAGTTATGGAAAACAAAATGTATAAAGTGGTTTGATTAATGACAAAATGATCCTTATGGAGGAATACCAAATTGCGGACAGAATTTGAAGATAAGTACAGCATTCTAGGCCTCAGGTGGCAAATGTTTTACTTAATAACAATAACAATTTCATTCCAGATCTATGGAGTAGAAAGAAGAAGAAGAAGAAGAAGAAGAATAAGAAGAAGAAGACTTGAGTAACACAATTGCTGGTACAAAAAGGAACAGACATGGTTATTTGTTCATGAAAAAACAAATTTGAGAGTGTTTTCATTAATAATAATAATAATAATAATAATAATAATAATAATAATAATAATAATGACAATAATGATGATGAAGATGATAATAATATGATTGTATTATTTGACTCCAGACCAAATGGCACGGAGAATGTTTCCAAGGACAACAAACAACACTTTATGTTTATGATGATGATTTATATACCACATTGATGGGAAGAGTTCCTTAATTTGAATGTCTGTTGACTTGTCATCAGTGACATTTGAAATCTTATGTTGATGTTCTATATTATTGTGCCATTATAACACCATTGGAATGTGATGGAAGGACAATAACACCTCAATATGGCACTAATAATTAACATTAGTGCCATATTGGCAAAAAGAAGATATTACATGTTGTTCCCAATTGTGTCCTCCAGAGGGTGTCCTAATGCCATTTTTTTTAGACAGAATTTGTGGAATTGTGCTCACATTCTGTCTAAAAAAATGGCATAATAGGCCTCAGGTGGCCAGTGTTTTTATTTAATGATGATAATAATTTGATTCCAGACCAATTAGGTAGGGAAAACTGGTTTAACACAATTTGTGGCATAAAAATGCACAGTTATTGCCATCCAGTTATGGAAAACAAAATGTATAAAGTGGTTTGATTAATGACAAAATGATCCTTATGGAGGAATACCAAATTGCGGACAGAATTTGAAGATAAGTACAGCATTCTAGGCCTCAGGTGGCAAATGTTTTACTTAATAACAATAACAATTTCATTCCAGATCTATGGAGTAGAAAGAAGAAGAAGAAGAAGAAGAAGAAGAAGAAGAAGAAGAAGAAGAAGAAGAAGAAGAAGAAGAAGAAGAAGAAGACTTGTGTAACACAATTGCTGGTACAAAAAGGAACAGACATGGTTATTTGTTCATGAAAAAACAAATTTGAGAGTGTTTTCATTAATAATAATAATAATAATAATAATAATAATAATAATAATAATAATAATAATAATGACAATAATGATGATGAAGATGATAATAATATGATTGTATTATTTGACTCCAGACCAAATGGCACGGAGAATGTTTCCAAGGACAACAAACAACACTTTATGTTTATGATGATGATTTATATACCACATTGATGGGAAGAGTTCCTTAATTTGAATGTCTGTTGACTTGTCATCAGTGACATTTGAAATCTTATGTTGATGTTCTATATTATTGTGCCATTATAACACCATTAGAATGTGATGGAAGGACAATAACACCTCAATATGGCACTAATAATTAACATTAGTGCCATATTGGCAAAAAGATATTACATGTTGTTCCCAATTGTGTCCTCCAGAGGGTGTCCTAATGCCATTTTTTTTAGACAGAATTTGTGGAATTGTGCTCACATTCTGTCTAAAAAAATGGCATAATAGGCCTCAGGTGGCCAGTGTTTTTATTTAATGATGATCATAATTTGATTCCAGACCAATTAGGTAGGGAAAACTGGTTTAACACAATTTGTGGCATAAAAATGCACAGTTATTGCCATCCAGTTATGGAAAACAAAATGTATAAAGTGGTTTGATTAATGACAAAATGATCCTTATGGAGGAATACCAAATTGCGGACAGAATTTGAAGATAAGTACAGCATTCTAGGCCTCAGGTGGCAAATGTTTTACTTAATAACAATAACAATTTCATTCCAGATCTATGGAGTAGAAAGAAGAAGAAGAAGAAGAAGAAGAAGAAGAAGAAGAAGAAGACTTGTGTAACACAATTGCTGGTACAAAAAGGAACAGACATGGTTATTTGTTCATGAAAAAACAAATTTGAGAGTGTTTTCATTAATAATAATAATAATAATAATAATAATAATAATAATAATAATAATAATAATAATAATAATAATAATAATAATGACAATAATGATGATGAAGATGATAATAATATGATTGTATTATTTGACTCCAGACCAAATGGCACGGAGAATGTTTCCAAGGACAACAAACAACACTTTATGTTTATGATGATGATTTATATACCACATTGATGGGAAGAGTTCCTTAATTTGAATGTCTGTTGACTTGTCATCAGTGACATTTGAAATCTTATGTTGATGTTCTATATTATTGTGCCATTATAACACCATTAGAATGTGATGGAAGGACAATAACACCTCAATATGGCACTAATAATTAACATTAGTGCCATATTGGCAAAAAGAAGATATTACATGTTGTTCCCAATTGTGTCCTCCAGAGGGTGTCCTAATGCCATTTTTTTTAGACAGAATTTGTGGAATTGTGCTCACATTCTGTCTAAAAAAATGGCATAATAGGCCTCAGGTGGCCAGTGTTTTTATTTAATGATGATAATAATTTGATTCCAGACCAATTAGGTAGGGAAAACTGGTTTAACACAATTTGTGGCATAAAAATGCACAGTTATTGCCATCCAGTTATGGAAAACAAAATGTATAAAGTGGTTTGATTAATGACAAAATGATCCTTATGGAGGAATACCAAATTGCGGACAGAATTTGAAGATAAGTACAGCATTCTAGGCCTCAGGTGGCAAATGTTTTACTTAATAACAATAACAATTTCATTCCAGATCTATGGAGTAGAAAGAAGAAGAAGAAGAAGAAGAAGAAGAAGAAGAAGACTTGTGTAACACAATTGCTGGTACTAAAAGGAACAGACATGGTTATTTGTTCATGAAAAAACAAATTTGAGAGTGTTTTCATTAATAATAATAATAATAATAATAATAATAATAATAATAATAATGACAGTAATGATGATGAAGATGATAATAATATGATTGTATTATTTGACTCCAGACCAAATGGCACGGAGAATGTTTCCAAGGACAACAAACAACACTTTATGTTCATGAGGATGATTTATATACCACATTGATGGGAAGAGTTACTTAATTTGAATGTCTGTTGACTTGTCATCAGTGACATTTGAAATCTTATGTTGATGTTCTATATTATTGTGCCATTATAACACCATTAGAATGTGATGGAAGGACAATAACACCTCAATATGGCACTAATAATTAACATTAGTGCCATATTGGCAAAAAGAAGATATTACATGTTGTTCCCAATTGTGTCCTCCAGAGGGTGTCCTAATGCCATTTTTTTTAGACAGAATTTGTGGAATTGTGCTCACATTCTGTCTAAAAAATGGCATAATAGGCCTCAGGTGGCCAGTGTTTTTATTTAATGATGATAATAATTTGATTCCAGACCAATTAGGTAGGGAAAACTGGTTTAACACAATTTGTGGCATAAAAATGCACAGTTATTGCCATCCAGTTATGGAAAACAAAATGTATAAAGTGGTTTGATTAATGACAAAATGATCCTTATTGAGGAATACCAAATTGCGGACAGAATTTGAAGATAAGTACAGCATTCTAGGCCTCAGGTGGCAAATGTTTTACTTAATAACAATAACAATTTCATTCCAGATCTATGGAGTAGAAAGAAGAAGAAGAAGAAGAAGAAGAAGAAGAAGAAGAAGAAGAAGAACAAGAAGAAGAAGAACAAGAAGAAGAAGACTTGTGTAACACAATTGCTGGTACAAAAAGGAACAGACATGGTTATTTGTTCATGAAAAAACAAATTTGAGAGTGTTTTCATTAATAATAATAATAATAATAATAATAATAATAATAATAATAATAATGACAATAATGATGATGAAGATGATAATAATATGATTGTATTATTTGACTCCAGACCAAATGGCACGGAGAATGTTTCCAAGGACAACAAACAACACTTTATGTTTATGAGGATTATTTATATACCACATTGATGGGAAGAGTTCCTTAATTTGAATGTCTGTTGACTTGTCATCAGTGACATTTGAAATCTTATGTTGATGTTCTATATTATTGTGCCATTATAACACCATTACAATGTGATGGAAGGACAATAACACCTCAATATGGCACTAATAATTAACATGGTATTGTAATGTCAATTATTGACCTCAGTTCTTTGTATGTTTGTTATACTGATTACCTTTGTGATGTTATTGTGATGGTCCAGTGTGTCCCCGGCCGAGTGTGAGAGGTGTGTCTGGCAGTGTTAGCACTTATATGCCCTACCCAGCGGAGCAAGCTCCTGATCCTAACCATAGTAATTTACTTGCCTAGCCCCAATTGGAGTAGACAGAGGTTGATAATTTCCTCACCGAGGGATTTGAATCCTAACCACAACCATTTGGATTATTATGGATTTTAAATTGATTAAGTCTGTTGTGGGATTCTTTAAATAATTGACAAATGCTAAAAAGAACAATGCAAATAAGTAAATACAGGGCAAAATAATGTAGTAGTATCCAAAACTGTTTAATATAAATTCATGTATTTACACAAGGATTTAAATCAACCAATTCATGAATGTACAGCATGAAATGTAAAACAAACAATTCATATATATGGACAGTAAGAGGTTAAAACATACACAGTTCATATATTGAATAAAATATAAATAAGGGACACACAATTCATGAAATTAAAATTAATTCATGGTAGAAAAGGTGTAAAAATCACATTTGTCATTTAGCCCAAGGACTCTTATTTTGAAGGGAGCCTCAGACCTTAGAGCCGGATGTGACGTTGTCATCTTGATTTCACCTGGCCAATCGAGGGCTACCTTCCGGACTCGGCCGACGCTACAGCTGGTGAGACATATACACATTTTGTGCCTGAAGAAGGTATTTCAAGGCCGAGACGTCGCGCACATTAGCTTTTTAATAAAAGCTTATTTTGTCACGGGCCATCAAGTGTCTTCTTTGACTGCGAAAAAGCAGCTTGTGCAAGACAATTAGCCTGTTGCTAAAATTAGCACAGCGGAGCTGAGGCAAAAAGAAGATATTACATGTTGTTCCCAATTGTGTCCGCCAGAGGGTGGCCTAATACCATTTTTTTTAGACAGAATTTGAGGAATTGTGCTCACATTCTGTCTAAAAAATTGGCATAATAGGAAAAAAGGAACAAAAAGGAACAGACATGATTATTTGTTCATGAAAAAAACAAATTTGAGTGTTTTCATTAATAATAATAATAATGATAATAATAATAATAACGATAATAATGATAATAATATGATGAGCGCTTTAATTAATTAGTTAGCTAGCGCAAAGAGCCATGAATTCAAGCACCTCCGATTTTTCATGCACTTAACTTTTTGCTCCAAAATTCAACTTCTCTGGACTAATTTCATCTTTTGTGACTCTCTTTTAGAAAATAATTATGATATTTTATTTTACTATTGCTTTAGAGGTTTTGCGGAGGCTGTAAACTGACTCTCCATGTGCTGCTGAATTGTTTGACGGTTCACTTGATAGGCCGTGCAGTGACTCTTTTTGTCCAGTATAATACCATATACATTATTGGTTAATGCCATCTCTCTCTTCCACTGATCTATGAATAATAATAACATACATAATAATTAACATACATAACTTACAACATCTTGAATTTTGTTTTATTATTTTCATTTGCAGAGGTATACATGTAAATGAGTGTTGATCTGTGTTTGTGCACTTGTTCTTAACAGGAAACAAACATGTTCCAGAGATGGAGAGACAAAACTCACAGGAACACACCACTACTATCTGCTCTATAAAGCTTAAACTGTGCCAGGTAAATAAGAACAGCCTCCTCCCATGCATGATATGTGTCTCTTTTTTATTGTGTATTAGTGGTATATAAGCATGTAATGTACACTGTCTGTATTGTGATTTTTTTTATATGCATCAATGGTGTAACATTTTTCTCTTCCTCTCACAAGGCTCTGACAAGATGTGAAGTTGGACACACGTCAATGAAGCAACAAGCAACATCAGCAGTCATCTTGAGCTGGAGTCAAACATGCTGTAAGTCAACTTTACAGTTCATAGATTGTGCATACCATTAGTATGAGCAATAGTTATAATGTGAAAACATTTAAAGGTTCAGTCACTGCTCCTTCTGTTTTGCTCTGACACTCAAGTGTTAAACAGAGATTTCTGTGATGCACATGTGCAAAACCACAGACTGTTATGGTATATGCCAACTGTCATATCCTTTTTTTATGGTTGTGTGCTTGTGTCCTTCATGAACAACAAACAGAAATCAAGGAGGGCTCCAGCAACATTTGACCATGCTTTGCACAGCTAAGCCACACTGAGAGGCTACGACGAATACACCTGACAACTGCCTGACCTGTACCTCGTATGTGACTGTGTTTTTCTGTCAGTCATGAACACTATAGTGTTACACCATGACTCTGAAAACTGCTGATTTCCAGACATGGCGCTAAAGTTTCCTCTCCTCTCCTCTCCTCTCCTCTCCTCTCCTCTCCTCTCCTCTCCTCTCCTCTCCTCTCCTCTCCTCTCAGGGACAGGAAAAGGCAGTGCAGCTATGTGCATTTTACTCAACATTGATTGCTAATCTTCAGATGGACCCAGACCATCTGTACGTATCCTATATAGCAGGGCTCCCTTAACAGGCGGACCGCGGTCCGAGTCCGGACCCGCACGCCGTCCTATACGGACCCGGACCTATAACCAATAAATTCTTAATAGATTTTAAATTTTGACAGGACGCTTCTATTTTAACTGGCGCAACTATTCTAGTCTTTCCAGCGCTGGTTTAGGTGATCAGGAAACGCACAGACCAATTGCAGAGAAGCTGCGTGTGGAGGAGACTGTTGTTGATGACGGAGTTTATTACAACAGTCAAAACTAACGTGATGGTTAATGACATCGACACCAACCAGATGCACTTAAATTAATCCTCACTTTCTACTTTGAATAGATTTTTATATTCAGTGAGCAGGCTTCAAAACTTCTACGTCTGCACTCACACTTTTACTTAAAGTGTGTTGTGAGTGTGTAAACAGGGAAAAGGTTCAAATTTTCAGATCTTTTTTTTTAAACAACTGTATAAGGAGGCCTATATGTAAAACAGGAGAGTCTGTGTTTCTCTGTGAGAAACTTTCAGATCTTCTCACAGCGGAGTGAACAGGTGAGGGAGGGGAGGAGGGCACATTGATCACTAATCAATCACTGATACCGTCGTCATCTCGGACTGATTAAAAAATAAAAATGACAAAATTGGCGACAAACCAAACCTGGGTGTCCACACAAATAAGGTCTTTGTGTGAAACACTGCAGAGTGTAACATCGTGCTGTTTACAGACAGTCTGCTGTCATTAGTTTGTCAGAGAGACAAAGAGGGTCGTGTCTAGAAGGGAACCCTAGACCTGCGAAAGATTGCGCGAGTTTGATTATCTTAGTAGAAATAACGAACACAAATCTCGCGAGAGTTGTGCAAATAAAGAGTTAGAGGTTCTAGCCATGCCCGAAAAAGGTGCGCAGCTCCAAAAATAGAAAATCATATCGTGGTGTTGATGTTTTTAATGTGGCGGGCTGCCATAAATAAAACACTATTCACTGAAACACTGATCACTGACCTGCTGTGATGGAAAAAAATACTCAGATTCTTTACTTAGGTATTTTTACATTGTGGTATTAGTGTTTTTACTTAATTACAATTTCAAAATTTTGCATGTTATTGTTTCCTTTTTTGAAAAATCAACATTTTTATTGCTGTTGTTGTAACTTTAATGGTATTCTTATTGGTATTTTTTGATGACTAAATACAGACCTGCAAAAGTCATAAGAGAAAAGGAAAAGGTGGCATGTTGGTAAACCAGTCCCCTGTCCCCTGGAGGTCTGGGAGGATCCTGCTCCAGAAGAAAAATGTTGTGATTTTAACAAGTGAACAAAACATCCTGGTGACTGTTTCAGTTAAAAGAGTTAGTTCCATCTTCTGTTTGTGGTTTCTGCAGACATTACTACCTTAACTTTTACCTTTGTACTTGGAAAAATAAGTAGAAAGTAAAAAGTAAAAACAGTAAAAGCAAATCTACAGTAAAAGTAAAGTTACTTTACTGAGTATTTTTATTTTAGTAATTTATAGTTGCTTGTAGACCTGTCTTATCTTCTCTTTTGTATTGTTCTTAAATAAAGTGAAAGTAATGTAATAGAAAAAAATGCAGAACACGCAATATTTTTTATCTGATTACTCAATTAATTGCCAGAATAGATAGATAGATAGATATAATAGATTATGCTTTAATTTTACTGGTCTGGCCCACTTGAGATCAAATTGGTCTGTATGTGGCCCCTGAACTAAAATGAGTTTGACGCCCTGCTGATGTAGACGCTGATACAACTACTACACTACTTCAGTATATATCACTCTCATAACACAAGTTAGACATTATGATGTTCCGGACCTTTGCTTTAGGAAATTTTCTCTGACTGGACCTCTTTGAATTTTAGTTGAATACCCCTGCTATACAGGCTTGGTTTTGAATAGAGTTAATACTTGTTCACTGTTAAATGTGTACTTGTTTTCCAAATCTATTTGTGATGATGTGCTTCATGTTTTTTTTCTGTTTGCCCCATTATAACATTTATAATGAGATTTTTCTTGTCTACAGCCAACGCTGCGTTGAGAGAGTCTGAGAGTCCTGAACGGCCAGCCGAGATACGTCTTGTTTATCATCAAAGGAACCACTGACAATACTTCTGGTAATAGTAGTTTGAATGGTAGTAGTAGTTCTGTTAGAGCAGTGAAACTGAGTATTTTTATGTGTGGGGGAACCTATAAATTTAGAAATGAGTTGATAAGAAATTCAGAGTAGAGACTCTGTTTAAGCATTTAAAAATCTAGATCAATTAGGACATGCTGGCTATGACTTTTCTCATTCATAACAGTCATTGTTTTTTAAATTCTTAAGCAACAAACAGTCAAATGTTGCACATAATTCAAACATTATTATATCATGAAGGTAACTATTGAGTGTTCATTATTGCACTAAATTAATGTTATACTGCTTTATAAAAAACATTAGTGTGTGTGTTTCTGTTGTTTCAGAATGGCTGGACCAAATAAGCAGTTTGTAGCAGAAGCAGAATTCAAACATTGTGATATTATAAAGGCAGCTATTCAGCGTGGGGTCAGCTTTCTAACAAACATTCAAATATTCTACATAATTCAAATATTATATTTACATGGCAGGTATTCAGTGTTGCGTCAGGTTTTTAAGTAATATTCAAATACTCTACATAATTCAAAAATTATATTTTCGAGGCAGCTATCAGTGTGGCATCAGCTTTTTAACAAAAATCCAAATGTTCTACCTAATTCAAATGTTACCTTAAAAAGGCAGCTATTCAGTGTGGTGTCAGTCATTCTACAAACATTCAGAAATTCCATAGAATTCAAACTTTATTATATTTTAAAGGTAGCTATTCAGTGTGGTGTCAGCCTTTCTAACTAATATTCAAATATTCTACATAATTCACGTATTATTACATTATCATGGCAGCTATTCAGTGTGGCTTTAGCTTTTTAACTAATATTCAAGTATTATACATAATTCAAACCTTCTTATATCATTCACGCAGCTATTCAGTGTGGCTTCAGGTATATTGTTGCAGCAAGCCAATGCAGCATTGCAGCTTGGCTTCAGCTTGTTGCAATCACAGTCGTAATTTCTTTAGAAATTGCTTTTCTAGTATCTCTAGTATCCTATTTTACTCGACCCTAAATTCCTTCAGGGTTCCATCCTCTTTTGTAAGAATGAGCAGTTTTTGAAGCAGTGTGACCTTCTGACCTTTCCTGAGAGCCCATGCAGTACATGTTGGTAGTTAAGGTTTTTTTTTGCTTTCATTACTTGAGGTGTATTTCACCGTCAATATTGTTATTATTTTTATTATTGTTAATAGTGATTTTGAGGACAGTTTTGCTTTAATTTTTGGTCTGAATGCCTTCCTTTCAATATTATTTGGGTTTATTACATTGACACCAGGCCTTTTCTCTGTATTTCAGAATGGTCTGGTGTAAGTGAAGACCTGAGCCGGTGCAAGCTGCATCCCCCAGCAAGGTGAAAGGACTGCCACAAAGGAGGTGAAACGGCACAATAGCCGAAGTTATAAAGACATTTTTTCTTTATTCTGTGAGCCATATGGCTTCAAAATTCAAATTCTCTGGACTAATTTCATCTTTTGTGAATCTCTTTTAGAAAATAATTATGATGTTTTATTTTACTATTGCTTTAGAGGCCTTGTAGAGGCTGTAAACTGACTCTCCATGTGCTGCTGAATTGTTTGGCGGTTCACTTGATAGGCCTTGCAGTGACTCTTTTTGTCCAGGAGATGGAGCCAAGCTATCAGTAATCAGTTATTTGACTTTTGCTCTTTCTCATCAAACAGCTACCCTGACACAGTAGGACATGCTTTTCTATCCCCTTTTCCTTCTTTTTTCCCTTCTTTTATAAATTTTATTTAATACTGAAGGTTTTTTTAATTAGGAATTAGTCTCCATTAGTTAATTTTTTTTACACATTTATTCTAATTTTTTTTAGTAATAATTTATTTTTCTTTGCATTTATATTTTAGGGATTTATTTGTTTTTTTGTGTGTGCGATTTTGGATCGTTGTCCCGACCTCTTCTCAATTTGATATCTTCTAGATATTATCACCTCACCTGAGATATAGGTGTGCTGAATAATTAATTGGTGCATACAGCACTGGATAGGAAGAGGTCAGGTGACGATCCGTGGCTGCTCAACCATTTACCTTTTATTTTTAATGGAGCCTCAGGAAAGGGCCATCCAATTAGAGATTTAATCTCACCGCAGGTCACAAATGTGGTGTATGCTATAGTGGGAAAATTATATGCTGAACTGGTCACTGTTGTTCCTCATAGTTACTTCTCATGTATTGTCAGGCACTAACTGGTTACTTGTCCTTGAACACACAGCTGTTGTCCCTTTGGAACAACAACGTCTGATAACACAATCACATCCTGACTCTCCCACTAAGCACTTCAGGTCCATCCTGACCCAACCTCCTTCATCTCCTCACCCTATAAGACAGATTTACATAATTGACTCATTATCAGTTCCTTTCACACTTTCCGTGTGACTGTGTACTGATCCTTTGCAAAGCTCTATTGAAACACCGCATCAAACACCAGACAATCTTGGTCATGGTGTCTGTCTTCATTTTCAGATTTTCCACCACAATTTGGTGTCAGAAGTGGGATTGCTTGTCTGAGGGTTTTTGGACTCGGGGTCGAGGGCGGTAGTGCACACCCTGAGGAGATATTCCCTTCAGCCTCAACCTCCCCACAAAGATGAGTGAGAAGGAGGGCCTGAGACCAAGACCAGACTCACTCAGCGCTGCGATTCAACAATTCTCATTGGTGAGAATCTGAAAACTTATTTAATTTACTTTTAGAAAAGTAGAAGAGGGGGGAAAATCAGGAGACTGAATGTAATTTTCTGAGCACAGAAAGTTTCAGTATAAGACAGTTGAACAAACTGAGGAATTGCATGAGAAAGAAAAAAAAAGATACCGAACATAAGAAGGGCAAGAGTAAATTCACAGCAGATTGGAGAGCATATAGTTTATGGAAGGAAAAGCACAAAGGAGGAACAGAAAAATACTGGTCTGAAGTTCAGAAAATCTTCAAATACATTTATCTCCCTATCACCAGTGAGATCCAACATGGGGGAAATGTACTCAAAGTCCTGAATTTCCCTGTGATGGAGACAGCAGGGGCTGGCTCACCTCCCATCACCATCAAATGGAGGTGTAAAGTTTGCCACTGAACTGACTGTGTTTTGACATTTCACAAATGGTGAAACAACGTGCATAACATGGGACAAAAGGACATGCTGTGCATGCTGAAATCTCAAAGCGGGAGAGAAAAAAACAGAGAGAAAGATCTAAATATGGCAGCATTGACTATGTTCCAAGGACATTCTGTGGAGGTCTACGTACAGCTGATCCAGATGTTTGTTTCCATTGTGGCAAAAAGGGACATTGAGCCAAACACTACCCTGAGCCAAACACTAGACTGATGCAACTCAAAAGATGATTGACTCGCGGCGGAATCATGGGACTCAATATCTGACCATAATGTTCAATATAACCCTGTTTTGAAGGTTTATCGACAAAAATTACCTTTGTTGTCTACATACTCAGATGTGTTCAACTGGTACCAGACACACAACACACATTTGCCTATTTACATAAAGCATGTGACATCACAAACACCCCAGCCTTTCAGAAGATCCCTAAAACTGATATTGGTCTAATCAGAGGCATGCAACCAATTGTGATCACACCAAAATCTAATTAAAGGCCCTGTCAACCATAATATCCACTCAACAAAAAAAATAAAAATAAAAATAAAAAATAGAGAGAGGCCATCGACGGTATAACACTTGATTGAGAGGCCATCGATGGTATAACACTTGATTAAGGGCAGTTGTAATCATTCCCTGTGAAAATTCTCCTGTGTGCACACCAATTTTCTCAGTTAAAACAAAACAAAAATCAGCCAAAAATTCAAAAGAAAGTTTGAGCTAATTAAATCTGTCACCAGGAAGTGCACGATTACAATATATTGATGATTAAATGATTCGTGCTTTAACTCAAGTTCAGTGTGAAAAAGACACAGTTGAAACATTTGGCTGAAGAAGGTCACAAAACTAGCTCGTCAAAACTGCAGTTTGTCCTACAAGTGACATTTTTGGGTCATGTGATCATATCTGAGGCCAAATTCCTCTCCCAAAAAAGAGTAAAAACATTTCAAACATTTTCAAATCCAATCATAAAGAAACAAGTTATGTCTTTTGTGTTCCTATTGCAGGACCTTCATTCCCAATTATGCTGTCCTCGAGACACCCCTGAGCGCAATCGCACACGAACGAGGCCTAGAAGCACATAGTAAAGTGACATGGACTGCTGATGCAGGATAAACATTTGTTGACTTAAAACATGTCCTTCTGAAGACTCTGATGACTCTAACTCTTGGGTCACCAGATCCAAACCGACCTTTTACTCAGACTGTGGACAAAGAGTGTTCAGTACTCTAGGATGACGGAGGCAGACAGAGACCTGTAGCCTACTTTTCAGCTAAACTTGATGCTTTAGCTACAGGAATTCCTACTTTTTAAGGTTACTCTAAACTAACTCACCTTGTTCCACATGTTGTTTCATTGATTTTGATTTAGCAGAAAACATCTTATCTTTCAGCAGCAAGATTGCTCCTTTATAACACTGTTCTATTTGAAATCCCTGATATCACTGTGAAAAGATACAATATAACTGAGGTATATTTCTGGTAAGATAACCATGGGTTCATGTGTAGTGTAGGCCTACAGATCATACAGTCCCTAACCTTCTCTAACAATTCAGCGTTTCTTTGTTCTCTGTGGCCTGAGAGCCATGTATTTCCATTTTTGGGTATCATGAAGATACAGCTCTTTGCATCGGTCCATGTTAGGAGATGTGCGAAGAACACAACTATGTTCTTACAATAACTGAAGTTTGTTCCCCCAGACCAGATTTGCAAGAAACACCTTTGCAAAATCCAGATTTTGAACTGTTTGTGGATGGATCAGCATCATGCAACCCTGACACAGGAAAAAAAATGTAATTAGTTTCGCTGTGGTAACCAGGGGTTAGGGGTCTGTTTGTTGAATAGGGAAACTTAAACTTTGACTCAAAAAGAAAAAAAAAACAAAATTAGAAAATAAATGGTGTTATGTATCTCATAAATTATCAATGATTAATCAGTCAAAGCTTTCAACTATTGGTTCTGGAAAATGCACAAAATTTATAACCCTAGTTTGGAGAGGTGACAGTGACATCAATGGTTGAAAGTAACTAATACTCTAGTAGTTTTTCAGGCAAATACTTTGTACTTTTACTGAAATATATTTCTAACGCCAGTACTTTTACTTGTAATTGAGTAATGTTTTAGCAATATAACAGATTTCTTGTACTCTTTTCACCATTGGTGGTAACTGCACATGATACAGTCAATGCCAAATCACTCTCATAGAGGCATGTAATCTAGCAACAGACAAAACAGTGAATATCTACACAGACAGTAGATATGTTTTTGGCTTTATGCATGATTTTGGTACAATTTGGAAAAAGTGAAATTTTCAAACACCATCTGGCAAACCTATAGCACATCACACTCTTGTTTTACAACTGCTGGATGCTGTTCTGCTCCCAAAACAGGTTGCTGTGTGTAAATGTCATGTTCACACTAACAATGACCAACTTTCACAGGAGAACACCAGAGGAGAAGCAGCTGCCAAGGCTGCAGCATGCCCAGAATTAACTATGTCTAAATTCTTTCCATATGATGACCCTAACACACCCTCCACTGCTATAGCTGTTTTATCTAACATTCATAAGCAGGTGAAGGAAGCGCTACCAGCTCCAGCCACAGGACCTCCTCATGACCTCACCTGCAGCCTGGTGACTGGGTAGTGGTGAGAGACCTGAGACAAAAGACCTGGCACTCGAAGCAGTGGACGGGTCCATTCCACATGCTGCTGACCGCACAGACGGCAGTAAAGTTTGCCAAAAGAGTCACCCGGATCCATGCCAGCCACTGCAAAAGGGTTCCACCTCCACCAGAGACACCTATAACAAAATAGGTCATCACATCGCGAGGATGAGAAGAAGAGGCAACAGTATTGGCATACTGTCCAACGAGAACTTGCATGGCTCCAACTAAGTGGCGTGCTGAATGAACCTCAGTGTCACCATCATGGGATCAGAGATGGAACTCCAATAACAGCCATGGCATGCATTCAGACACCCTGTATGGTGTGGCCTGTGAGGCTCAGTGTGTTTTCTTGTGAGTTCATTCCCTACAGTTAAAAAAAATGTTTTCCATCAGTTGACACAGTTAACTACTCCTGATTGGCTCCCACCATGCAATGCTGAAGAGATCCTGATCCTATTGACAACCCAGATTTTGAAATTGTTATGTTAATACATATATGGAACTTTCATGCCTAAGTTGCTTGCATTTGTTATACTAAATTCTCCCATCTGTAACAACAGCATCTTGCTTTTTCCAGGGGTAGTATTTTATGAAGTAATGTTTTAAAATTTTTCTTCACTCTCTTATACTTTACTATTATGTTATCATATGTAAGGACTATTTTTTGTTGTATTATTTGTAGAGAAGGTGTGATCTTTTATGGTCTTTTATAATTTTCCTTTACTTTCCTTTTTATGTGATCACGTATGATCAAAAGGGGGGATTATAGTGAGAAAATTATATGCTGAACTGGTCACTGTTGTTCCTCATAGTTACTTCTCATGTATTGTCAGGCACTAACTGGTTACCTGTCCTTGAACACACAGCTGTTCTCCCTTTGGAACAACAACTTCTGATAACACAATCACATCCTGACAATAAGCACTTCAGGTCCCAACCTCCTTCATCTCTAAGACAGATTTACATTCTTGACTCATTATCAGTTCCTTTTACACTTTCTTTGTGACTGTGTACTGATCCTTTGCAAAGCTCTATTAAAGAAAATCTTGGTCATGGTGCCTGTCTTCATTTTCAGATTTTCCACCACAATGCTGTCCAATGTCAACACTGTAAATGACTGTACATTGGGGAAACAGGCTGAACTCTGAAAACGAGAATACTGGAGCATGTTAATCATGTTAAGAAAAGTCACATGCTCATTTTTACCATTCATGGTATCCACAATTTCAAGTATATTGGCTTGGAACAACTCTTTGGTCCAAAAACCAAAGGGTGAGACATGAGATCCAACTCATTAATAAGCTTGCCACAGTTTCACCAGACTGCTTAAATCAAAGGGTTTAAAGACTTTCAGTTTTCATTTAAGATCCAAATGAAACGAGTAAAGACTTTTATTGTGGCTGTTGTTTTTTCACAAGATTCACATTTTGCGGATTATTCCTTTACAATTTAGGCTTTTTTAGGGGGCGCAAGCCCTGGTTAAAGATAAATAATTTATATGTCTAAATTATGAACTTCCCTAAATTGTGCTTTCTGGGCATCTGATGCTCAGAAGAACCTTATTTCACCACATGCAGTCGCATAGGCAGCTCACATCACAGTGTGGCCACTTAACGCTCAGAAGTGAAAAATCTGACAAAACAGGGCATACAACCATGTTTTCCATTGAGAAGATAGGATTGCAGCCACTTGTTCTACGGAACTGTGCTTTCTGGGCGTCTGATGCTCAGAAACACCTTAATTCATCATATGCTTGCACATAGGCAGCCCCCAGCAACATCGGAAATCAGAATCGGCCAAGAACATTGAAATCGGTACATCTCTCAGTTGACATGAGTTTGAGTAGATAATGCATAAATTCTCATCTTTGGGTGGACTATCCTTTTACGTAATTATCAGCTAAAACTGTTTTATCTTCATACAGTATAATTATCACCTACTATTTGTGCACTCTTGTGCCCTACAATTTGACCAGAAAGCCCCATTAAACTTGAATTCATCATAGGCCAAAGTGACTTCTCCTAAAAATGACTTAATTCCAGGCCTGAGTATATGTTGCCAATAGCTAGTTCTGACAAAGAAAGAACCAATATTTTTATAGTCATATTCCTATAATGCTATATCACATGGAAGCAGCTTATAGTGCACTTGCCCCTTGTCTTTTACACCCAGCGGCATAGTCCTGTAACACAAGTATGCACGCTGAGTGTTAAAGTCAAAAACATGGTGACACAAAACCTGGCGTGGCAAAAACATAATATAGGTCGAGCAATTGTATAATTCCTCTGGGATTGACTGACTGATCCACTGACAAATTTGGCATGAATGTAACAAGTTCTGGCAAAGGACAAACCCATCCTTACTTTGTGATCATTTCATGAAATCTTTGAATTGATACAGCAAAGTATATAGTAATTTGTGTGTTACTGTATCTTTTGTTTGTTCTGTTTTGTCTTTTATGTGATGCAGAACAGGAATTAGCTGTAAACCAGTTTTAAGTGAGCCAGGGCTGTTGAATTTTAACTGATTTCATTATTTTTTTTATCTTCTCCTGCACAAAAATAAATGGAATGAAAGTGAAAAATGTGTTATTGTAAGTTTTAATGCTTTCACAAAGTAATGAAACTATGTGTGAAGCATCATGCATAATGTGTATAAGATGAGATATTCCAGTTCAGGATATCTTCAACCCCCTCTTAATTCAAGATATCTACACTGTAATTTTTAGATATCTTAAATTGAGTTTTACCTAGTCAGAATAACACTATAGATATCTTGAACTGGAATCACGCCTAGTCAAAATTATGTTGTTGATATATCTAACTGGAATTACAGACAGTTGTAATTTAGATGTACATATCTGCAATGTGAGTTGTGGATATCTGCAACTTAATTATGACTATCTGTAATGACGAACCCCATACACATGAATAGAGAAAGTGACGTCATTTCTCTGAGTGAGAACGTCGTTGTGGATAACTGAAATGACAGTTGTGTATAGGAAGAATTAGGCTGTGGATATCTGAAATGTTATTTTTGAAAAGGAAGAACTGAATTACGGATATCTGCAATAGATATCCAGTAGGGGAGTGTATCTCACTGAGTGAGACCGATTTGATAAGTATCTTGATACATGTTCAACCTTAGATGTGTCTTATAAATCTTTAAATAGCCAACGATTGGGTTCCATATGATTCAGCTCTGTCACGATACAATACGATATGATACAATACAAGACAATGCAGTGTCAGTCGTTACATTTTGATTCAATTAATGCCACATTTGTAGAGTGCTTTTAGTTGCAAAAAAAAAAATCTCATGTGTAAATGAGATCCCGTAGCCTAAATGAGAATCTGTGAACAAAAAGCTAAAAAAGTGAAAAATCTGGCAAAACAGGGCTTAAAAAGACACAAAACCACATTTTCCATCAAGAAGATGATGATTGCAGCCACTTGGCTGTGAAAGTGTGCTTTTTGAGCTTTTACGCTCTGAAAATGCTTATTTCACCATATGCAGTCACATACAGGGCCCAAATGACAGTGGTCACTCATGCTAAAAAAGTGAAAAATCTGGCAAAACAGGGCATAAAAAGACACAAAACCACCTTTTCCAACAAGAAGATGATGATTGCAGCCACTTGGCTGTGAAAGTGTGCTTTTTGAGCTTTTTACGCTCTTAAAACGCTTATTTCACCATATGCAGTCACATACAGGGCCCAAATCACAGAGTGGTCACTGATGCTTAAAAGTGAAAAATCTGGCAAAACAGGGCATAAAAAGACACAAAACCACCTTTTCCATCAAGAAGATGATGATTGCAGCCACTTGGCTGTGGAAAGTGTGCTTTTTGAGCTTTTTACGCTCTTAAAACGCTTATTTCACCATATGCAGTCACATACAGGGCCCAAATCACAGTGGTCACTCATGCTAAAAAAGTGAAAAATCTGCCAAAACAGGGCATAAAAAGACACAAAACCACCTTTTCCATCAAGAAGATGATGATTGCAGCCACTTGGCTGTGAAAGTGTGCTTTTTGAGCTTTTTACACTCTGAAAAGGCTTATTTCACCATATGCAGTCACATACAGGGCCAAAATAAAAGAGTGGTCACTGATGCTTAAAAGTGAAAAATCTGGCAAAACAGGGCATAAAAAGACACAAAACCACCTTTTCCATCAAGAAGATGATGATTGCAGCCACTTGGCTGTGAAAGTGTGCTTTTTGAGCTTTTACGCTCTGAAAATGCTTATTTCACCATATGCAGTCACATACAGGGCCCAAATGACAGTGGTCACTCATGCTAAAAAAGTGAAAAATCTGGCAAAACAGGGCATAAAAAGACACAAAACCACCTTTTCCAACAAGAAGATGATGATTGCAGCCACTTGGCTGTGAAAGTGTGCTTTTTGAGCTTTTTACGCTCTTAAAACGCTTATTTCACCATATGCAGTCACATGCTGTGCCCAAATCACAGAGTGGTCACTGATGCTTAAAAGTGAAAAATCTGGCAAAACAGGGCATAAAAAGACACAAAACCACCTTTTCCATCAAGAAGATGATGATTGCAGCCACTTGGCTGTGAAAGTGTGCTTTTTGAGCTTTTTACGCTCTTAAAACGCTTATTTCACCATATGCAGTCACATACAGGGCCCAAATCACAGTGGTCACTCATGCTAAAAAAGTGAAAAATCTGCCAAAACAGGGCATAAAAAGACACAAAACCACCTTTTCCAACAAGAAGATGATGATTGCAGCCACTTGGCTGTGGAAAGTGTGCTTTTTGAGCTTTTTACGCTCTTAAAACGCTTATTTCACCATATGCAGTCACATACAGGGCCCAAATCACAGTGGTCACTCATGCTAAAAAAGTGAAAAATAATCTGCCAAAACAGGGCATAAAAAGACACAAAACCACCTTTTCCATCAAGAAGATGATGATTGCAGCCACTTGGCTGTGAAAGTGTGCTTTTTGAGCTTTTTACGCTCTGAAAAGGCGTATTTCACCATATGCAGTCACATACAGGGCCCAAATCACAGAGTGGTCACTGATGCTTAAAAGTGAAAAATCTGGCAAAACAGGGCATAAAAAGACACAAAACCACCTTTTCCATCAAGAAGATGATGATTGCAGCCACTTGGCTGTGGAAAGTGTGCTTTTTGAGCTTTTTACGCTCTAAAAACGCTTATTTCACCATATGCAGTCACATGGTGTGCCCAAATCACAGAGTGGTCACTGATGCTTAAAAGTGAAAAATCTGGCAAAACAGGGCATAAAAAGACACAAAACCACCTTTTCCATCCAGAAGATGATGATTGCACCCACTTGGCTGTGGAAAGTGTGCTTTTTGAGCTTTTTACGCTCTGAAAATGCTTATTTCACCATATGCAGTCACATGCTGTGCCCAAATCACAGAGTGGTCACTGATGCTAAAACAGTGAAAAATCTGCCAAAACAGGGCATAAAAAGACACAAAACCACCTTTTCCATCAAGAAGATGATGATTGCAGCCACTTGGCTGTGGAAAGTGTGCTTTTTGAGCTTTTACGCTCTGAAAATGCTTATTTCACCATATGCAGTCACATACAGGGCCCAAATCACAGTGGTCACTCATGCTAAAAAAGTGAAAAATCTGCCAAAACAGGGCATAAAAAGACACAAAACCACCTTTTCCAACAAGAAGATGATGATTGCAGCCACTTGGCTGTGAAAGTGTGCTTTTTGAGCTTTTTACGCTCTGAAAATGCTTATTTCACCATATGCAGTCACATACAGGGCCCAAATCACAGAGTGGTCACTGATGCTTAAAAGTGAAAAATCTGGCAAAACAGGGCATAAAAAGACACAAAACCACCTTTTCCATCAAGAAGATGATGATTGCAGCCACTTGGCTGTGGAAAGTGTGCTTTTTGAGCTTTTTACGCTCTTAAAACGCTTATTTCACCATATGCAGTCACATGCTGTGCCCAAATCACAGAGTGGTCACTGATGCTTAAAAGTGAAAAATCTGGCAAAACAGGGCATAAAAAGACACAAAACCACCTTTTCCATCAAGAAGATGATGATTGCAGCCACTTGGCTGTGAAAGTGTGCTTTTTGAGCTTTTTACGCTCTTAAAACGCTTCTTTCACCATATGCAGTCACATACAGGGCCCAAATCACAGTGGTCACTCATGCTAAAAAAGTGAAAAATCTGCCAAAACAGGGCATAAAAAGACACAAAACCACCTTTTCCAACAAGAAGATGATGATTGCAGCCACTTGGCTGTGAAAGTGTGCTTTTTGAGCTTTTTACGCTCTTAAAACGCTTATTTCACCATATGCAGTCACATACAGGGCCCAAATCACAGTGGTCACTGATGCTTAAAAGTGAAAAATCTGGCAAAACAGGGCATAAAAAGACACAAAACCACCTTTTCCATCAAGAAGATGATGATTGCAGCCACTTGGCTGTGAAAGTGTGCTTTTTGAGCTTTTTACGCTCTTAAAACGCTTATTTCACCATATGCAGTCACATACAGGGCCCAAATCACAGTGGTCACTCATGCTAAAAAAGTGAAAAATCTGCCAAAACAGGGCATAAAAAGACACAAAACCACCTTTTCCAACAAGAAGATGATGATTGCAGCCACTTGGCTGTGAAAGTGTGCTTTTTGAGCTTTTTACGCTCTTATAACGCTTATTTCACCATATGCAGTCACATGCTGTACCCAAATCACAGAGTGGTCACTCATGCTAAAAAAGTGAAAAATCTGGCAAAACAGGGCATGAAAAGACACAAAACCACCTTTTCCATCAAGAAGATGATGATTGCAGCCACTTGGCTGTGAAAGTGTGCTTTTTGAGCTTTTTACGCTCTTATAACGCTTATTTCACCATATGCAGTCACATGCTGTACCCAAATCACAGAGTGGTCACTCATGCTAAAAAAGTGAAAAATCTGGCAAAACAGGGCATGAAAAGACACAAAACCACCTTTTCCAACAAGAAGATGATGATTGCAGCCACTTGGCTGTGAAAGTGTGCTTTTTGAGCTTTTTACGCTCTTAAAACGCTTATTTCACCATATGCAGTCACATACAGGGCCCAAATCACAGTGGTCACTCATGCTAAAAAAGTGAAAAATCTGCCAAAACAGGGCATAAAAAGACACAAAACCACCTTTTCCAACAAGAAGATGATGATTGCAGCCACTTGGCTGTGAAAGTGTGCTTTTTGAGCTTTTTACGCTCTTAAAACGCTTATTTCACCATATGCAGTCACATGCTGTGCCCAAATCACAGAGTGGTCACTGATGCTTAAAAGTGAAAAATCTGGCAAAACAGGGCATAAAAAGACACAAAACCACCTTTTCCATCAAGAAGATGATGATTGCAGCCACTTGGCTGTGAAAGTGTGCTTTTTGAGCTTTTTACGCTCTTAAAACGCTTATTTCACCATATGCAGTCACATACAGGGCCCAAATCTCAGTGGTCACTCATGCTAAAAAAGTGAAAAATCTGGCAAAACAGGGCATAAAAAGACACAAAACCACCTTTTCCATCAAGAAGATGATAATTGCAGCCACTTGGCTGTGGAAAGTGTGCTTTTTGAGCTTTTTACGCTCTTAAAACGCTTCTTTCACCATATGCAGTCACATACAGGGCCCAAATCACAGTGGTCACTCATGCTAAAAAAGTGAAAAATCTGGCAAAACAGGGCATGAAAAGACACAAAACCACCTTTTCCAACAAGAAGATGATGATTGCAGCCACTTGGCTGTGAAAGTGTGCTTTTTGAGCTTTTTACGCTCTGAAAATGCTTATTTCACCATATGCAGTCACATACAGGGCCCAAATCACAGAGTGGTCACTGATGCTTAAAAGTGAAAAATCTGGCAAAACAGGGCATAAAAAGACACAAAACCACATTTTCCATCAAGAAGATGATGATTGCAGCCACTTGGCTGTGAAAGTGTGCTTTTTGAGCTTTTTACGCTCTTAAAACGCTTATTTAACCATATGCAGTCACATACAGGGCCCAAATCACAGTGGTCACTGATGCTTAAAAGTGAAAAATCTGGCAAAACAGGGCATAAAAAGACACAAAACCACCTTTTCCATCAAGAAGATGATGATTGCAGCCACTTGGCTGTGAAAGTGTGCTTTTTGAGCTTTTTACGCTCTTAAAACGCTTATTTCACCATATGCAGTCACATACAGGGCCCAAATCACAGTGGTCACTCATGCTAAAAAAGTGAAAAATCTGACAAAACAGGGCATAAAAAGACACAAAACCACCTTTTCCAACAAGAAGATGATGATTGCAGCCACTTGGCTGTGAAAGTGTGCTTTTTGAGCTTTTTACGCTCTTAAAACGCTTATTTCACCATATGCAGTCACATACAGGGCCCAAATCACAGTGGTCACTCATGCTAAAAAAGTGAAAAATCTGGCAAAACAGGGCATAAAAAGACACAAAACCACCTTTTCCAACAAGAAGATGATGATTGCAGCCACTTGGCTGTGAAAGTGTGCTTTTTGAGCTTTTTACGCTCTTAAAACGCTTATTTCACCATATGCAGTCACATGCTGTGCCCAAATCACAGAGTGGTCACTGATGCTTAAAAGTGAAAAATCTGGCAAAACAGGGCATAAAAAGACACAAAACCACCTTTTCCATCAAGAAGATGATGATTGCAGCCACTTGGCTGTGAAAGTGTGCTTTTTGAGCTTTTTACGCTCTTAAAACGCTTATTTCACCATATGCAGTCACATGCTGTGCCCAAATCACAGAGTGGTCACTGATGCTTAAAAGTGAAAAATCTGGCAAAACAGGGCATAAAAAGACACAAAACCACCTTTTCCATCAAGAAGATGATGATTTCAGCCACTTGGCTGTGAAAGTGTGCTTTTTGAGCTTTTTACGCTCTTAAAACGCTTATTTCACCATATGCAGTCACATACAGGGCCCAAATCACAGTGGTCACTCATGCTAAAAAAGTGAAAAATCTGCCAAAACAGGGCATAAAAAGACACAAAACCACCTTTTCCAACAAGAAGATGATGATTGCAGCCACTTGGCTGTGAAAGTGTGCTTTTTGAGCTTTTTACGCTCTGAAAATGCTTATTTCACCATATGCAGTCACATACAGGGCCCAAATCACAGAGTGGTCACTGATGCTTAAAAGTGAAAAATCTGGCAAAACAGGGCATAAAAAGACACAAAACCACCTTTTCCATCAAGAAGATGATGATTGCAGCCACTTGGCTGTGAAAGTGTGCTTTTTGAGCTTTTTACGCTCTTAAAACGCTTATTTCACCATATGCAGTCACATACAGGGCCCAAATCACAGTGGTCACTCATGCTAAAAAAGTGAAAAATCTGCCAAAACAGGGCATAAAAAGACACAAAACCACCTTTTCCAACAAGAAGATGATGATTGCAGCCACTTGGCTGTGAAAGTGTGCTTTTTGAGCTTTTTACGCTCTTAAAACGCTTATTTCACCATATGCAGTCACATGCTGTGCCGAAATCACAGAGTGGTCACTGATGCTTAAAAGTGAAAAATCTGGCAAAACAGGGCATAAAAAGACACAAAACCACCTTTTCCATCAAGAAGATGATGATTGCAGCCACTTGGCTGTGAAAGTGTGCTTTTTGAGCTTTTTACGCTCTTAAAACGCTTATTTCACCATATGCAGTCACATACAGGGCCCAAATCACAGTGGTCACTCATGCTAAAAAAGTGAAAAATCTGCCAAAACAGGGCATAAAAAGACACAAAACCACCTTTTCCAACAAGAAGATGATGATTGCAGCCACTTGGCTGTGAAAGTGTGCTTTTTGAGCTTTTTACGCTCTTAAAACGCTTATTTCACCATATGCAGTCACATGCTGTGCCCAAATCACAGAGTGGTCACTGATGCTTAAAAGTGAAAAATCTGGCAAAACAGGGCATAAAAAGACACAAAACCACCTTTTCCAACAAGAAGATGATGATTGCAGCCACTTGGCTGTGAAAGTGTGCTTTTTGAGCTTTTTACGCTCTTAAAACGCTTATTTCACCATATGCAGTCACATGCTGTGCCCAAATCACAGAGTGGTCACTGATGCTTAAAAGTGAAAAATCTGGCAAAACAGGGCATAAAAAGACACAAAACCACCTTTTCCATCAAGAAGATGATGATTGCAGCCACTTGGCTGTGAAAGTGTGCTTTTTGAGCTTTTTACGCTCTTAAAACGCTTATTTCACCATATGCAGTCACATGCTGTGCCCAAATCACAGAGTGGTCACTGATGCTTAAAAGTGAAAAATCTGGCAAAACAGGGCATAAAAAGACACAAAACCACCTTTTCCATCAAGAAGATGATGATTGCAGCCACTTGGCTGTGAAAGTGTGCTTTTTGAGCTTTTTACGCTCTTAAAACGCTTATTTCACCATATGCAGTCACATACAGGGCCCAAATCACAGTGGTCACTCATGCTAAAAAAGTGAAAAATCTGGCAAAACAGGGCATAAAAAGACACAAAACCACCTTTTCCAACAAGAAGATGATGATTGCAGCCACTTGGCTGTGAAAGTGTGCTTTTTGAGCTTTTTACGCTCTGAAAATGCTTATTTCACCATATGCAGTCACATACAGGGCCCAAATCACAGAGTGGTCACTGATGCTTAAAAGTGAAAAATCTGGCAAAACAGGGCATAAAAAGACACAAAACCACCTTTTCCATCAAGAAGATGATGATTGCAGCCACTTGGCTGTGAAAGTGTGCTTTTTGAGCTTTTTAAGCTCTTAAAACGCTTATTTCACCATATGCAGTCACATACAGGGCCCAAATCACAGTGGTCACTCATGCTAAAAAAGTGAAAAATCTGCCAAAACAGGGCATAAAAAGACACAAAACCACCTTTTCCAACAAGAAGATGATGATTGCAGCCACTTGGCTGTGAAAGTGTGCTTTTTGAGCTTTTTACGCTCTTAAAACGCTTATTTCACCATATGCAGTCACATGCTGTGCCCAAATCACAGAGTGGTCACTGATGCTTAAAAGTGAAAAATCTGGCAAAACAGGGCATAAAAAGACACAAAACCACCTTTTCCAACAAGAAGATGATGATTGCAGCCACTTGGCTGTGAAAGTGTGCTTTTTGAGCTTTTTACGCTCTTAAAACGCTTATTTCACCATATGCAGTCACATGCTGTGCCCAAATCACAGAGTGGTCACTCATGCTAAAAAAGTGAAAAATCTGCCAAAACAGGGCATGAAAAGACACAAAACCACCTTTTCCAACAAGAAGATGATGATTGCAGCCACTTGGCTGTGAAAGTGTGCTTTTTGAGCTTTTTACGCTCTTAAAACGCTTATTTCACCATATGCAGTCACATACAGGGCTCAAATCACAGTGGTCACTCATGCTAAAAAAGTGAAAAATCTGCCAAAACAGGGCATAAAAAGACACAAAACCACCTTTTCCAACAAGAAGATGATGATTGCAGCCACTTGGCTGTGGAAAGTGTGCTTTTTGAGCTTTTTACGCTCTTAAAACGCTTATTTCACCATATGCAGTAACATACAGGGCCCAAATCACAGTGGTCACTCATGCTAAAAAAGTGAAAAATCTGCCAAAACAGGGCATGAAAAGACACAAAACCACCTTTTCCAACAAGAAGATGATGATTGCAGCCACTTGGCTGTGGAAAGTGTGCTTTTTGAGCTTTTTAGGCTATAAAAACGCTTATTTCACCATATGCAGTCACATACAGGGCCCAAATCACAGTGGTCACTCATGCTAAAAAAGTGAAAATTCTGCCAAAACAGGGCATAAAAAGACACAAAACCACCTTTTCCATCAAGAAGATGATGATTGCAGCCACTTGGCTGTGGAAAGTGTGCTTTTTGAGCTTTTTACGCTCTTAAAACGCTTATTTCACCATATGCGGTAACATACAGGGCTCAAATCACAGTGGTCACTCATGCTAAAAAAGTGAAAAATCTGCCAAAACAGGGCATAAAAAGACACAAAACCACCTTTTCCAACAAGAAGATGATGATTGCAGCCACTTGGCTGTGGAAAGTGTGCTTTTTGAGCTTTTTAGGCTATAAAAACGCTTATTTCACCATATGCAGTCACATACAGGGCCCAAATCACAGTGGTCACTCATGCTAAAAAAGTGAAAAATCTGCCAAAACAGGGCATAAAAAGACACAAAACCACCTTTTCCAACAAGAAGATGATGATTGCAGCCACTTGGCTGTGAAAGTGTGCTTTTTGAGCTTTTTACGCTCTTAAAACGCTTATTTCACCATATGCAGTCACATGCTGTGCCCAAATCACAGAGTGGTCACTGATGCTTAAAAGTGAAAAATCTGGCAAAACAGGGCATAAAAAGACACAAAACCACCTTTTCCAACAAGAAGATGATGATTGCAGCCACTTGGCTGTGAAAGTGTGCTTTTTGAGCTTTTTACGCTCTTAAAACGCTTATTTCACCATATGCAGTCACATGCTGTGCCCAAATCACAGAGTGGTCACTGATGCTTAAAAGTGAAAAATCTGGCAAAACAGGGCATAAAAAGACACAAAACCACCTTTTCCATCAAGAAGATGATGATTGCAGCCACTTGGCTGTGAAAGTGTGCTTTTTGAGCTTTTTACGCTCTTAAAACGCTTATTTCACCATATGCAGTCACATGCTGTGCCCAAATCACAGAGTGGTCACTGATGCTTAAAAGTGAAAAATCTGGCAAAACAGGGCATAAAAAGACACAAAACCACCTTTTCCATCAAGAAGATGATGATTGCAGCCACTTGGCTGTGAAAGTGTGCTTTTTGAGCTTTTTACGCTCTTAAAACGCTTATTTCACCATATGCAGTCACATACAGGGCCCAAATCACAGTGGTCACTCATGCTAAAAAAGTGAAAAATCTGGCAAAACAGGGCATAAAAAGACACAAAACCACCTTTTCCAACAAGAAGATGATGATTGCAGCCACTTGGCTGTGAAAGTGTGCTTTTTGAGCTTTTTACGCTCTGAAAATGCTTATTTCACCATATGCAGTCACATACAGGGCCCAAATCACAGAGTGGTCACTGATGCTTAAAAGTGAAAAATCTGGCAAAACAGGGCATAAAAAGACACAAAACCACCTTTTCCATCAAGAAGATGATGATTGCAGCCACTTGGCTGTGAAAGTGTGCTTTTTGAGCTTTTTAAGCTCTTAAAACGCTTATTTCACCATATGCAGTCACATACAGGGCCCAAATCACAGTGGTCACTCATGCTAAAAAAGTGAAAAATCTGCCAAAACAGGGCATAAAAAGACACAAAACCACCTTTTCCAACAAGAAGATGATGATTGCAGCCACTTGGCTGTGAAAGTGTGCTTTTTGAGCTTTTTACGCTCTTAAAACGCTTATTTCACCATATGCAGTCACATGCTGTGCCCAAATCACAGAGTGGTCACTGATGCTTAAAAGTGAAAAATCTGGCAAAACAGGGCATAAAAAGACACAAAACCACCTTTTCCAACAAGAAGATGATGATTGCAGCCACTTGGCTGTGAAAGTGTGCTTTTTGAGCTTTTTACGCTCTTAAAACGCTTATTTCACCATATGCAGTCACATGCTGTGCCCAAATCACAGAGTGGTCACTGATGCTTAAAAGTGAAAAATCTGGCAAAACAGGGCATAAAAAGACACAAAACCACCTTTTCCATCAAGAAGATGATGATTGCAGCCACTTGGCTGTGAAAGTGTGCTTTTTGAGCTTTTTACGCTCTTAAAACGCTTATTTCACCATATGCAGTCACATACAGGGCCCAAATCACAGTGGTCACTCATGCTAAAAAAGTGAAAAATCTGCCAAAACAGGGCATAAAAAGACACAAAACCACCTTTTCCAACAAGAAGATGATGATTGCAGCCACTTGGCTGTGAAAGTGTGCTTTTTGAGCTTTTTACGCTCTTAAAACGCTTATTTCACCATATGCAGTCACATACAGGGCCCAAATCACAGTGGTCACTCATGCTAAAAAAGTGAAAAATCTGGCAAAACAGGGCATAAAAAGACACAAAACCACCTTTTCCAACAAGAAGATGATGATTGCAGCCACTTGGCTGTGGAAAGTGTGCTTTTTGAGCTTTTTACGCTCTTAAAACGCTTATTTCACCATATGCAGTCACATACAGGGCCCAAATCACAGTGGTCACTCATGCTAAAAAAGTGAAAAATCTGCCAAAACAGGGCATAAAAAGACACAAAACCACCTTTTCCAACAAGAAGATGATGATTGCAGCCACTTGGCTGTGAAAGTGTGCTTTTTGAGCTTTTTACGCTCTTAAAACGCTTATTTCACCATATGCAGTCACATGCTGTGCCCAAATCACAGAGTGGTCACTGATGCTTAAAAGTGAAAAATCTGGCAAAACAGGGCATAAAAAGACACAAAACCACCTTTTCCAACAAGAAGATGATGATTGCAGCCACTTGGCTGTGAAAGTGTGCTTTTTGAGCTTTTTACGCTCTTAAAACGCTTATTTCACCATATGCAGTCACATACAGGGCCCAAATCACAGTGGTCACTCATGCTAAAAAAGTAAAAAATCTGGCAAAACAGGGCATAAAAAGACACAAAACCACCTTTTCCATCAAGAAGATGATGATTGCAGCCACTTGGCTGTGAAAGTGTGCTTTTTGAGCTTTTTACGCTCTGAAAATGCTTATTTCATCATATGCAGTCACATACAGGGCCCAAATCACAGTGGTCACTCATGCTAAAAAAGTGAAAAATCTGCCAAAACAGGGCATAAAAAGACACAAAACAACCTTTTCCATCAAGAAGATGATGATTGCAGCCACTTGGCTGTGGAAAGTGTGCTTTTTGAGCTTTTTACGCTCTTAAAACGCTTATTTCACCATATGCAGTCACATGCTGTGCCCAAATCACAGAGTGGTCACTCATGCTAAAAAAGTGAAAAATCTGCCAAAACAGGGCATGAAAAGACACAAAACCACCTTTTCCAACAAGAAGATGATGATTGCAGCCACTTGGCTGTGAAAGTGTGCTTTTTGAGCTTTTTACGCTCTTAAAACGCTTATTTCACCATATGCAGTCACATACAGGGCTCAAATCACAGTGGTCACTCATGCTAAAAAAGTGAAAAATCTGCCAAAACAGGGCATAAAAAGACACAAAACCACCTTTTCCAACAAGAAGATGATGATTGCAGCCACTTGGCTGTGAAAGTGTGCTTTTTGAGCTTTTTACGCTCTTAAAACGCTTATTTCACCATATGCAGTCATATACAGGGCCCAAATCACAGTGGTCACTCATGCTAAAAAAGTGAAAAATCTGGCAAAACAGGGCATAAAAAGACACAAAACCACCTTTTCCAACAAGAAGATGATGACTGCAGCCACTTGGCTGTGGAAAGTGTGCTTTTTGAGCTTTTTACGCTCTTAAAACGCTTATTTCACCATATGCAGTCACATACAGGGCCCAAATCACAGAGTGGTCACTGATGCTTAAAAGTGAAAAATCTGGCAAAACAGGGCATAAAAAGACACAAAACCACCTTTTCCATCAAGAAGATGATGATTGCAGCCACTTGGCTGTGAAAGTGTGCTTTTTGAGCTTTTTACGCTCTTAAAACGCTTATTTCACCATATGCAGTCACATACAGGGCCCAAATCACAGTGGTCACTCATGCTAAAAAAGTGAAAAATCTGCCAAAACAGGGCATAAAAAGACACAAAACCACCTTTTCCATCAAGAAGATGATGATTGCAGCCACTTGGCTGTGGAAAGTGTGCTTTTTGAGCTTTTTACGCTCTTAAAACGCTTATTTCACCATATGCAGTCACATACAGGGCCCAAATCACAGAGTGGTCACTGATGCTTAAAAGTGAAAAATCTGGCAAAACAGGGCATAAAAAGACACAAAACCACCTTTTCCATCAAGAAGATGATGATTGCAGCCACTTGGCTGTGAAAGTGTGCTTTTTGAGCTTTTTACGCTCTTAAAACGCTTATTTCACCATATGCAGTCACATGCTGTGCCCAAATCACAGAGTGGTCACTGATGCTTAAAAGTGAAAAATCTGGCAAAACAGGGCATAAAAAGACACAAAACCACCTTTTCCATCAAGAAGATGATGATTGCAGCCACTTGGCTGTGAAAGTGTGCTTTTTGAGCTTTTTACGCTCTTAAAACGCTTATTTCACCATATGCAGTCACATACAGGGCCCAAATCACAGTGGTCACTCATGCTAAAAAAGTGAAAAATCTGCCAAAACAGGGCATAAAAAGACACAAAACCACCTTTTCCAACAAGAAGATGATGATTGCAGCCACTTGGCTGTGAAAGTGTGCTTTTTGAGCTTTTTACGCTCTTAAAACGCTTATTTCACCATATGCAGTCACATACAGGGCCCAAATCACAGTGGTCACTCATGCTAAAAAAGTGAAAAATCTGGCAAAACAGGGCATAAAAAGACACAAAACCACCTTTTCCAACAAGAAGATGATGATTGCAGCCACTTGGCTGTGGAAAGTGTGCTTTTTGAGCTTTTTACGCTCTTAAAACGCTTATTTCACCATATGCAGTCACATACAGGGCCCAAATCACAGTGGTCACTCATGCTAAAAAAGTGAAAAATCTGCCAAAACAGGGCATAAAAAGACACAAAACCACCTTTTCCAACAAGAAGATGATGATTGCAGCTACTTGGCAGTGAAAGTGTGCTTTTTGAGCTTTTTACGCTCTTAAAACGCTTATTTCACCATATGCAGTCACATGCTGTGCCCAAATCACAGAGTGGTCACTGATGCTTAAAAGTGAAAAATCTGACAAAACAGGGCATAAAAAGACACAAAACCACCTTTTCCAACAAGAAGATGATGATTGCAGCCACTTGGCTGTGAAAGTGTGCTTTTTGAGCTTTTTACGCTCTTAAAACGCTTATTTCACCATATGCAGTCACATACAGGGCCCAAATCACAGTGGTCACTCATGCTAAAAAAGTGAAAAATCTGGCAAAACAGGGCATAAAAAGACACAAAACCACCTTTTCCATCAAGAAGATGATGATTGCAGCCACTTGGCTGTGAAAGTGTGCTTTTTGAGGTTTTTACGCTCTGAAAATGCTTATTTCACCATATGCAGTCACATACAGGGCCCAAATCACAGAGTGGTCACTGATGCTTAAAAGTGAAAAATCTGCCAAAACAGGGCATAAAAAGACACAAAACCACCTTTTCCATCAAGAAGATGATGATTGCAGCCACTTGGCTGTGAAAGTGTGCTTTTTGAGCTTTTTACGCTCTTAAAACGCTTATTTCACCATATGCAGTCACATACAGGGCCCAAATCACAGTGGTCACTCATGCTAAAAAAGTGAAAAATCTGCCAAAACAGGGCATAAAAAGACACAAAACCACCTTTTCCATCAAGAAGATGATGATTGCAGCCACTTGGCTGTGGAAAGTGTGCTTTTTGAGCTTTTTACGCTCTTAAAACGCTTATTTCACCATATGCAGTCACATACAGGGCCCAAATCACAGAGTGGTCACTGATGCTTAAAAGTGAAAAATCTGGCAAAACAGGGCATAAAAAGACACAAAACCACCTTTTCCATCAAGAAGATGATGATTGCAGCCACTTGGCACTGGAAAGTGTGCTTTTTGAGCTTTTTACGCTCTGAAAACGCTTATTTCACCATATGCAGTCACATACAGGGACCAAATCACAGAGTGGTCACTTATGCTTAAAAGTGAAAAATCTGGCCAAACAGGGCATAAAAAGACACAAAACCACCTTTTCCATCAAGAAGATGATGATTGCAGCCACTTGGCACTGGAAAGTGTGCTTTTTGAGCTTTTTACGCTCTGAAAACACTTATTTCACCATATGCAGTCACATACAGGGACCAAATCACAGTGGTCACTGATGCTAAAAAAGTGAAAAATCTGCCAAAACAGGGCATAAAAAGACACAAAACCACCTTTTCCATCAAGAAGATGATGATTGCAGCCACTTTGCACTGGAAAGTGTGCTTTTTGAGCTTTTTACGCTCTGAAAACGCTTATTTCACCATATGCAGTCACATACAGGGCCCAAATCACAGAGTGGTCAGTTATGCTTAAAAGTGAAAAATCTGGCAAAACAGGGCATAAAAAGACACAAAACCACCTTTTCCATCAAGAAGATGATGATTGCAGCCACTTGGCTGTGAAAGTGTGCTTTTTGAGCTTTATACGCTCTGAAAATGCTTATTTCACCATATGCAGTCACATACAAGGACCAAATCAGAGTGGTCACTCATGCTTAAAAGTGAAAAATCTGGCCAAACAGGGCATAAAAAGACACAAAACCACCTTTTCCATTAAGAAGATGATGATTGCAGCCACTTGGCACTGGAAAGTGTGCTTTTTGAGCTTTTTACGCTCTGAAAACGCTTATTTCACCATATGCAGTCACATACAGGGCCCAAATCACAGAGAGGTCAGTTATGCTTAAAAGTGAAAAATCTGGCAAAACAGGGCATAAAAAGACACAAAACCACCTTTTCCATCAAGAAGATGATGATTGCAGCCACTTGGCACTGGAAAGTGTGCTTTTTGAGCTTTTTACGCTCTGAAAACGCTTATTTCACCATATGCAGTCACATACAGGGACCAAATCACAGTGGTCACTCATGCTAAAAAAGTGAAAAATCTGGCAAAACAGGGCATAAAAAGACACAAAACCACCTTTTCCATCAAGAAGATGATGATTGCAGCCACTTGGCACTGGAAAGTGTGCTTTTTGAGCTTTTTACGCTCTGAAAACGCTTATTTCACCATATGCAGTCACATACAGGGACCAAATCACAGAGTGGTCACTTATGCTTAAAAGTGAAAAATCTGGCCAAACAGGGCATAAAAAGACATAAAACCACCTTTTCCATCAAGAAGATGATGATTGCAGCCACTTGGCACTGGAAAGTGTGCTTTTTGAGCTTTTTACGCTCTGAAAACACTTATTTCACCATATGCAGTCACATACAGGGACCAAATCACAGTGGTCACTGATGCTAAAAAAGTGAAAAATCTGCCAAAACAGGGCATAAAAAGACACAAAACCACCTTTTCCATCAAGAAGATGATGATTGCAGCCACTTTGCACTGGAAAGTGTGCTTTTTGAGCTTTTTACGCTCTGAAAACGCTTATTTCACCATATGCAGTCACATACAGGGCCCAAATCACAGAGTGGTCAGTTATGCTTAAAAGTGAAAAATCTGGCAAAACAGGGCATAAAAAGACACAAAACCACCTTTTCCATCAAGAAGATGATGATTGCAGCCACTTGGCTGTGAAAGTGTGCTTTTTGAGCTTTATACGCTCTGAAAATGCTTATTTCACCATATGCAGTCACATACAAGGACCAAATCAGAGTGGTCACTCATGCTTAAAAGTGAAAAATCTAGCCAAACAGGGCATAAAAAGACACAAAACCACCTTTTCCATCAAGAAGATGATGATTGCAGCCACTTTGCTGTTAAAGTGTGCTTTTTGAGCTTTTTACGCTCTGAAAACGCTTATTTCACCATATGCAGTCACATACAGGGACCAAATCACAGTGGTCACTCATGCTAAAAAAGTGAAAAATCTGGCAAAACAGGGCATAAAAAGACACAAAACCACCTTTTCCATCAAGAAGATGATGATTGCAGCCACTTGGCACTGGAAAGTGTGCTTTTTGAGCTTTTTACGCTCTGAAAACGCTTATTTCACCATATGCAGTCACATACAGGGACCAAATCACAGAGAGGTCAGTTATGCTTAAAAGTGAAAAATCTGGCAAAACAGGGCATAAAAAGACACAAAACCACCTTTTCCATCAAGAAGATGATGATTGCAGCCACTTGGCTGTGAAAGTGTGCTTTTTGAGCTTTTTACGCTCTCAAAACGCTTATTTCACCATATGCAGTCACATACAGGGACCAAATCACAGTGGTCACTCATGCTAAAAAAGTGAAAAATCTGACAAAACAGGGCATAAAAAGACACAAAACCACGTTTTCCATCAAGAAGATGATGATTGCAGCCACTTGGCACTGGAAAGTGTGCTTTTTGAGCTTTTTACGCTCTGAAAACGCTTATTTCACCATATGCAGTCACATACAGGGCCCAAATCACAGAGTGGTCAGTGATGCTTAAAAGTGAATAATCTGGCAAAACAGGGCATAAAAAGACACAAAACCACGTTTTCCATCAAGAAGATGATGATTGCAGCCACTTTGCACTGGAAAGTGTGCTTTTTGAGCTTTTTACGCTCTGAAAACGCTTATTTCACCATATGCAGTCACATACAGGGCCCAAATCACAGAGTGGTCAGTTATGCTTAAAAGTGAAAAATCTGGCAAAACAGGGCATAAAAAGACACAAAACCACCTTTTCCATCAAGAAGATGATGATTGCAGCCACTTGGCTGTGAAAGTGTGCTTTTTGAGCTTTTTACGCTCTGAAAATGCTTATTTCACCATATGCAGTCACATACAGGGACCAAATCACAGAGTGGTCACTGATGCTTTAAAGTGAATAATCTGGCAAAACAGGGCATAAAAAGACACAACACCACGTTTTCCATCAAGAAGGTGATGATTGCAGCCACTTGGCTGTGAAAGTGTGCTTTTTGAGCTTTTTACGCTCTGAAAACGCTTATTTCACCATATGCAGTCACATACAGGGCCCAAATCACAGAGTGGTCAGTTATGCTTAAAAGTGAAAAATCTGGCAAAACAGGGCATAAAAAGACACAAAACCACCTTTTCCATCAAGAAGATGATGATTGCAGCCACTTGGCTGTGAAAGTGTGCTTTTTGAGCTTTTTACGCTCTGAAAATGCTTATTTCACCATATGCAGTCACATACAGGGACCAAATCACAATGGTCACTCATGCTAAAAAAGTGAAAAATCTGGCAAAACAGGGCATAAAAAGACACAAAACCACCTTTTCCATCAAGAAGATGATGATTGCAGCCACTTGGCACTGGAAAGTGTGCTTTTTGAGCTTTTTACGCTCTGAAAACGCTTATTTCACCATATGCAGTCACATACAGGGACCAAATCACAGTGGTCACTCATGCTAAAAAAGTGAAAAATCTGGCAAAACAGGGCATAAGAAGACACAAAACCACGTTTTCCATCAAGAAGATGATGATTGCAGCCACTTGGCACTGGAAACTGTGCTTTTTGAGCTATTTACGCTCTGAAAACGCTTATTTCACCATATGCAGTCACATACCGGGACCAAATCACAGTGGTCACTCATGCTAAAAAGTGAAAAATCTGCCAAAACAGGGCATAAAAAGACACCTTACCACCTTTTCCATCAAGAAGATGATGATTACAGCCACTTGGCTGTGAAAAGTGTGCTTTTTGAGCTTTTTACGCTCTGAAAACGCTTATTTCACCATATGCAGTCACATACCGGGACCAAATCAGAGTGGTCACTGATGCTAAAAAGTGAAAAATCTGACCAAACAGGGCATAAAAAGACACCTTACCACCTTTTCCATCAAGAAGATGATGATTGCAGCCACTTGGCTGTGAAAAGTGTGCTTTTTGAGCTTTTTACGCTCTGAAAACGCTTATTTCACCATATGCAGTCACATACCGGGACCAAATCACAGTGGTCACTGATGCTAAAAAAGTGAAAAATCTGCCAAAACAGGGCATAAAAAGACACAAAACCACCTTTTCCATCAAGAAGATGATGATTGCAGCCACTTGGCTGTGAAAGTGTGCTTTTTGAGCTTTATACGCTCTGAAAACGCTTATTTCACCATATGCAGTCACATACAGGGACCAAATCAGAGTGGTCACTCATGCTTAAAAGTGAAAAATCTGGCCAAACAGGGCATAAAAAGACACAAAACCACCTTTTCCATCAAGAAGATGATGATTGCAGCCACTTTGCTGTTAAAGTGTGCTTTTTGAGCTTTTTACGCTCTGAAAACGCTTATTTCACCATATGCAGTCACATACAGGGACTAAATCACAGAGTGGTCACTGATGCTTAAAAGTGAAAAATCTGGCAAAACAGGGCATAAAAAGACACAAAACCACCTTTTCCATCAAGAAGATGATGATTGCAGCCACTTGGCTGTGAAAGTGTGCTTTTTGAGCTTTTTACGCTCTTAAAACGCTTATTTCACCATATGCAGTCACATGCTGTGCCCAAATCACAGAGTGGTCACTGATGCTTAAAAGTGAAAAATCTGGCAAAACAGGGCATAAAAAGACACAAAACCACCTTTTCCATCAAGAAGATGATGATTGCAGCCACTTGGCTGTGAAAGTGTGCTTTTTGAGCTTTTTACGCTCTTAAAACGCTTATTTCACCATATGCAGTCACATACAGGGCCCAAATCACAGTGGTCACTCATGCTAAAAAAGTGAAAAATCTGGCAAAACAGGGCATAAAAAGACACAAAACCACCTTTTCCAACAAGAAGATGATGATTGCAGCCACTTGGCTGTGAAAGTGTGCTTTTTGAGCTTTTTACGCTCTGAAAATGCTTATTTCACCATATGCAGTCACATACAGGGCCCAAATCACAGAGTGGTCACTGATGCTTAAAAGTGAAAAATCTGGCAAAACAGGGCATAAAAAGACACAAAACCACCTTTTCCATCAAGAAGATGATGATTGCAGCCACTTGGCTGTGAAAGTGTGCTTTTTGAGCTTTTTAAGCTCTTAAAACGCTTATTTCACCATATGCAGTCACATACAGGGCCCAAATCACAGTGGTCACTCATGCTAAAAAAGTGAAAAATCTGCCAAAACAGGGCATAAAAAGACACAAAACCACCTTTTCCAACAAGAAGATGATGATTGCAGCCACTTGGCTGTGAAAGTGTGCTTTTTGAGCTTTTTACGCTCTTAAAACGCTTATTTCACCATATGCAGTCACATGCTGTGCCCAAATCACAGAGTGGTCACTGATGCTTAAAAGTGAAAAATCTGGCAAAACAGGGCATAAAAAGACACAAAACCACCTTTTCCAACAAGAAGATGATGATTGCAGCCACTTGGCTGTGAAAGTGTGCTTTTTGAGCTTTTTACGCTCTTAAAACGCTTATTTCACCATATGCAGTCACATGCTGTGCCCAAATCACAGAGTGGTCACTGATGCTTAAAAGTGAAAAATCTGGCAAAACAGGGCATAAAAAGACACAAAACCACCTTTTCCATCAAGAAGATGATGATTGCAGCCACTTGGCTGTGAAAGTGTGCTTTTTGAGCTTTTTACGCTCTTAAAACGCTTATTTCACCATATGCAGTCACATACAGGGCCCAAATCACAGTGGTCACTCATGCTAAAAAAGTGAAAAATCTGCCAAAACAGGGCATAAAAAGACACAAAACCACCTTTTCCAACAAGAAGATGATGATTGCAGCCACTTGGCTGTGAAAGTGTGCTTTTTGAGCTTTTTACGCTCTTAAAACGCTTATTTCACCATATGCAGTCACATACAGGGCCCAAATCACAGTGGTCACTCATGCTAAAAAAGTGAAAAATCTGGCAAAACAGGGCATAAAAAGACACAAAACCACCTTTTCCAACAAGAAGATGATGATTGCAGCCACTTGGCTGTGGAAAGTGTGCTTTTTGAGCTTTTTACGCTCTTAAAACGCTTATTTCACCATATGCAGTCACATACAGGGCCCAAATCACAGTGGTCACTCATGCTAAAAAAGTGAAAAATCTGCCAAAACAGGGCATAAAAAGACACAAAACCACCTTTTCCAACAAGAAGATGATGATTGCAGCCACTTGGCTGTGAAAGTGTGCTTTTTGAGCTTTTTACGCTCTTAAAACGCTTATTTCACCATATGCAGTCACATGCTGTGCCCAAATCACAGAGTGGTCACTGATGCTTAAAAGTGAAAAATCTGGCAAAACAGGGCATAAAAAGACACAAAACCACCTTTTCCAACAAGAAGATGATGATTGCAGCCACTTGGCTGTGAAAGTGTGCTTTTTGAGCTTTTTACGCTCTTAAAACGCTTATTTCACCATATGCAGTCACATACAGGGCCCAAATCACAGTGGTCACTCATGCTAAAAAAGTGAAAAATCTGCCAAAACAGGGCATAAAAAGACACAAAACAACCTTTTCCATCAAGAAGATGATGATTGCAGCCACTTGGCTGTGGAAAGTGTGCTTTTTGAGCTTTTTACGCTCTTAAAACGCTTATTTCACCATATGCAGTCACATGCTGTGCCCAAATCACAGAGTGGTCACTCATGCTAAAAAAGTGAAAAATCTGCCAAAACAGGGCATGAAAAGACACAAAACCACCTTTTCCAACAAGAAGATGATGATTGCAGCCACTTGGCTGTGAAAGTGTGCTTTTTGAGCTTTTTACGCTCTTAAAACGCTTATTTCACCATATGCAGTCACATACAGGGCTCAAATCACAGTGGTCACTCATGCTAAAAAAGTGAAAAATCTGCCAAAACAGGGCATAAAAAGACACAAAACCACCTTTTCCAACAAGAAGATGATGATTGCAGCCACTTGGCTGTGAAAGTGTGCTTTTTGAGCTTTTTACGCTCTTAAAACGCTTATTTCACCATATGCAGTCACATACAGGGCCCAAATCACAGTGGTCACTCATGCTAAAAAAGTGAAAAATCTGGCAAAACAGGGCATAAAAAGACACAAAACCACCTTTTCCAACAAGAAGATGATGACTGCAGCCACTTGGCTGTGGAAAGTGTGCTTTTTGAGCTTTTTACGCTCTTAAAACGCTTATTTCACCATATGCAGTCACATACAGGGCCCAAATCACAGAGTGGTCACTGATGCTTAAAAGTGAAAAATCTGGCAAAACAGGGCATAAAAAGACACAAAACCACCTTTTCCATCAAGAAGATGATGATTGCAGCCACTTGGCTGTGAAAGTGTGCTTTTTGAGCTTTTTACGCTCTTAAAACGCTTATTTCACCATATGCAGTCACATACAGGGCCCAAATCACAGTGGTCACTCATGCTAAAAAAGTGAAAAATCTGCCAAAACAGGGCATAAAAAGACACAAAACCACCTTTTCCATCAAGAAGATGATGATTGCAGCCACTTGGCTGTGGAAAGTGTGCTTTTTGAGCTTTTTACGCTCTTAAAACGCTTATTTCACCATATGCAGTCACATACAGGGCCCAAATCACAGAGTGGTCACTGATGCTTAAAAGTGAAAAATCTGGCAAAACAGGGCATAAAAAGACACAAAACCACCTTTTCCATCAAGAAGATGATGATTGCAGCCACTTGGCTGTGAAAGTGTGCTTTTTGAGCTTTTTACGCTCTTAAAACGCTTATTTCACCATATGCAGTCACATGCTGTGCCCAAATCACAGAGTGGTCACTGATGCTTAAAAGTGAAAAATCTGGCAAAACAGGGCATAAAAAGACACAAAACCACCTTTTCCATCAAGAAGATGATGATTGCAGCCACTTGGCTGTGAAAGTGTGCTTTTTGAGCTTTTTACGCTCTTAAAACGCTTATTTCACCATATGCAGTCACATACAGGGCCCAAATCACAGTGGTCACTCATGCTAAAAAAGTGAAAAATCTGCCAAAACAGGGCATAAAAAGACACAAAACCACCTTTTCCAACAAGAAGATGATGATTGCAGCCACTTGGCTGTGAAAGTGTGCTTTTTGAGCTTTTTACGCTCTTAAAACGCTTATTTCACCATATGCAGTCACATACAGGGCCCAAATCACAGTGGTCACTCATGCTAAAAAAGTGAAAAATCTGGCAAAACAGGGCATAAAAAGACACAAAACCACCTTTTCCAACAAGAAGATGATGATTGCAGCCACTTGGCTGTGGAAAGTGTGCTTTTTGAGCTTTTTACGCTCTTAAAACGCTTATTTCACCATATGCAGTCACATACAGGGCCCAAATCACAGTGGTCACTCATGCTAAAAAAGTGAAAAATCTGCCAAAACAGGGCATAAAAAGACACAAAACCACCTTTTCCAACAAGAAGATGATGATTGCAGCTACTTGGCAGTGAAAGTGTGCTTTTTGAGCTTTTTACGCTCTTAAAACGCTTATTTCACCATATGCAGTCACATGCTGTGCCCAAATCACAGAGTGGTCACTGATGCTTAAAAGTGAAAAATCTGACAAAACAGGGCATAAAAAGACACAAAACCACCTTTTCCAACAAGAAGATGATGATTGCAGCCACTTGGCTGTGAAAGTGTGCTTTTTGAGCTTTTTACGCTCTTAAAACGCTTATTTCACCATATGCAGTCACATACAGGGCCCAAATCACAGTGGTCACTCATGCTAAAAAAGTGAAAAATCTGGCAAAACAGGGCATAAAAAGACACAAAACCACCTTTTCCATCAAGAAGATGATGATTGCAGCCACTTGGCTGTGAAAGTGTGCTTTTTGAGGTTTTTACGCTCTGAAAATGCTTATTTCACCATATGCAGTCACATACAGGGCCCAAATCACAGAGTGGTCACTGATGCTTAAAAGTGAAAAATCTGGCAAAACAGGGCATAAAAAGACACAAAACCACCTTTTCCATCAAGAAGATGATGATTGCAGCCACTTAGCTGTGAAAGTGTGCTTTTTGAGCTTTTTACGCTCTTAAAACGCTTATTTCACCATATGCAGTCACATACAGGGCCCAAATCACAGTGGTCACTCATGCTAAAAAAGTGAAAAATCTGCCAAAACAGGGCATAAAAAGACACAAAACCACCTTTTCCATCAAGAAGATGATGATTGCAGCCACTTGGCTGTGGAAAGTGTGCTTTTTGAGCTTTTTACGCTCTTAAAACGCTTATTTCACCATATGCAGTCACATACAGGGCCCAAATCACAGAGTGGTCACTGATGCTTAAAAGTGAAAAATCTGGCAAAACAGGGCATAAAAAGACACAAAACCACCTTTTCCATCAAGAAGATGATGATTGCAGCCACTTGGCACTGGAAAGTGTGCTTTTTGAGCTTTTTACGCTCTGAAAACGCTTATTTCACCATATGCAGTCACATACAGGGACCAAATCACAGAGTGGTCACTTATGCTTAAAAGTGAAAAATCTGGCCAAACAGGGCATAAAAAGACACAAAACCACCTTTTCCATCAAGAAGATGATGATTGCAGCCACTTGGCACTGGAAAGTGTGCTTTTTGAGCTTTTTACGCTCTGAAAACACTTATTTCACCATATGCAGTCACATACAGGGACCAAATCACAGTGGTCACTGATGCTAAAAAAGTGAAAAATCTGCCAAAACAGGGCATAAAAAGACACAAAACCACCTTTTCCATCAAGAAGATGATGATTGCAGCCACTTTGCACTGGAAAGTGTGCTTTTTGAGCTTTTTACGCTCTGAAAACGCTTATTTCACCATATGCAGTCACATACAGGGCCCAAATCACAGAGTGGTCAGTTATGCTTAAAAGTGAAAAATCTGGCAAAACAGGGCATAAAAAGACACAAAACCACCTTTTCCATCAAGAAGATGATGATTGCAGCCACTTGGCTGTGAAAGTGTGCTTTTTGAGCTTTATACGCTCTGAAAATGCTTATTTCACCATATGCAGTCACATACAAGGACCAAATCAGAGTGGTCACTCATGCTTAAAAGTGAAAAATCTGGCCAAACAGGGCATAAAAAGACACAAAACCACCTTTTCCATTAAGAAGATGATGATTGCAGCCACTTGGCACTGGAAAGTGTGCTTTTTGAGCTTTTTACGCTCTGAAAACGCTTATTTCACCATATGCAGTCACATACAGGGCCCAAATCACAGAGAGGTCAGTTATGCTTAAAAGTGAAAAATCTGGCAAAACAGGGCATAAAAAGACACAAAACCACCTTTTCCATCAAGAAGATGATGATTGCAGCCACTTGGCACTGGAAAGTGTGCTTTTTGAGCTTTTTACGCTCTGAAAACGCTTATTTCACCATATGCAGTCACATACAGGGACCAAATCACAGTGGTCACTCATGCTAAAAAAGTGAAAAATCTGGCAAAACAGGGCATAAAAAGACACAAAACCACCTTTTCCATCAAGAAGATGATGATTGCAGCCACTTGGCACTGGAAAGTGTGCTTTTTGAGCTTTTTACGCTCTGAAAACGCTTATTTCACCATATGCAGTCACATACAGGGACCAAATCACAGAGTGGTCACTTATGCTTAAAAGTGAAAAATCTGGCCAAACAGGGCATAAAAAGACACAAAACCACCTTTTCCATCAAGAAGATGATGATTGCAGCCACTTGGCACTGGAAAGTGTGCTTTTTGAGCTTTTTACGCTCTGAAAACACTTATTTCACCATATGCAGTCACATACAGGGACCAAATCACAGTGGTCACTGATGCTAAAAAAGTGAAAAATCTGCCAAAACAGGGCATAAAAAGACACAAAACCACCTTTTCCATCAAGAAGATGATGATTGCAGCCACTTTGCACTGGAAAGTGTGCTTTTTGAGCTTTTTACGCTCTGAAAACGCTTATTTCACCATATGCAGTCACATACAGGGCCCAAATCACAGAGTGGTCAGTTATGCTTAAAAGTGAAAAATCTGGCAAAACAGGGCATAAAAAGACACAAAACCACCTTTTCCATCAAGAAGATGATGATTGCAGCCACTTGGCTGTGAAAGTGTGCTTTTTGAGCTTTATACGCTCTGAAAATGCTTATTTCACCATATGCAGTCACATACAAGGACCAAATCAGAGTGGTCACTCATGCTTAAAAGTGAAAAATCTAGCCAAACAGGGCATAAAAAGACACAAAACCACCTTTTCCATCAAGAAGATGATGATTGCAGCCACTTTGCTGTTAAAGTGTGCTTTTTGAGCTTTTTACGCTCTGAAAACGCTTATTTCACCATATGCAGTCACATACAGGGACCAAATCACAGTGGTCACTCATGCTAAAAAAGTGAAAAATCTGGCAAAACAGGGCATAAAAAGACACAAAACCACCTTTTCCATCAAGAAGATGATGATTGCAGCCACTTGGCACTGGAAAGTGTGCTTTTTGAGCTTTTTACGCTCTGAAAACGCTTATTTCACCATATGCAGTCACATACAGGGCCCAAATCACAGAGAGGTCAGTTATGCTTAAAAGTGAAAAATCTGGCAAAACAGGGCATAAAAAGACACAAAACCACCTTTTCCATCAAGAAGATGATGATTGCAGCCACTTGGCTGTGAAAGTGTGCTTTTTGAGCTTTTTACGCTCTCAAAACGCTTATTTCACCATATGCAGTCACATACAGGGACCAAATCACAGTGGTCACTCATGCTAAAAAAGTGAAAAATCTGACAAAACAGGGCATAAAAAGACACAAAACCACGTTTTCCATCAAGAAGATGATGATTGCAGCCACTTGGCACTGGAAAGTGTGCTTTTTGAGCTTTTTACGCTCTGAAAACGCTTATTTCACCATATGCAGTCACATACAGGGCCCAAATCACAGAGTGGTCAGTGATGCTTAAAAGTGAATAATCTGGCAAAACAGGGCATAAAAAGACACAAAACCACGTTTTCCATCAAGAAGATGATGATTGCAGCCACTTTGCACTGGAAAGTGTGCTTTTTGAGCTTTTTACGCTCTGAAAACGCTTATTTCACCATATGCAGTCACATACAGGGCCCAAATCACAGAGTGGTCAGTTATGCTTAAAAGTGAAAAATCTGGCAAAACAGGGCATAAAAAGACACAAAACCACCTTTTCCATCAAGAAGATGATGATTGCAGCCACTTGGCTGTGAAAGTGTGCTTTTTGAGCTTTTTACGCTCTGAAAATGCTTATTTCACCATATGCAGTCACATACAGGGACCAAATCACAGAGTGGTCACTGATGCTTTAAAGTGAATAATCTGGCAAAACAGGGCATAAAAAGACACAACACCACGTTTTCCATCAAGAAGGTGATGATTGCAGCCACTTGGCTGTGAAAGTGTGCTTTTTGAGCTTTTTACGCTCTGAAAACGCTTATTTCACCATATGCAGTCACATACAGGGCCCAAATCACAGAGTGGTCAGTTATGCTTAAAAGTGAAAAATCTGGCAAAACAGGGCATAAAAAGACACAAAACCACCTTTTCCATCAAGAAGATGATGATTGCAGCCACTTGGCTGTGAAAGTGTGCTTTTTGAGCTTTTTACGCTCTGAAAATGCTTATTTCACCATATGCAGTCACATACAGGGACCAAATCACAATGGTCACTCATGCTAAAAAAGTGAAAAATCTGGCAAAACAGGGCATAAAAAGACACAAAACCACCTTTTCCATCAAGAAGATGATGATTGCAGCCACTTGGCACTGGAAAGTGTGCTTTTTGAGCTTTTTACGCTCTGAAAACGCTTATTTCACCATATGCAGTCACATACAGGGACCAAATCACAGTGGTCACTCATGCTAAAAAAGTGAAAAATCTGGCAAAACAGGGCATAAGAAGACACAAAACCACGTTTTCCATCAAGAAGATGATGATTGCAGCCACTTGGCACTGGAAACTGTGCTTTTTGAGCTATTTACGCTCTGAAAACGCTTATTTCACCATATGCAGTCACATACCGGGACCAAATCACAGTGGTCACTCATGCTAAAAAGTGAAAAATCTGCCAAAACAGGGCATAAAAAGACACCTTACCACCTTTTCCATCAAGAAGATGATGATTACAGCCACTTGGCTGTGAAAAGTGTGCTTTTTGAGCTTTTTACGCTCTGAAAACGCTTATTTCACCATATGCAGTCACATACCGGGACCAAATCAGAGTGGTCACTGATGCTAAAAAGTGAAAAATCTGACCAAACAGGGCATAAAAAGACACCTTACCACCTTTTCCATCAAGAAGATGATGATTGCAGCCACTTGGCTGTGAAAAGTGTGCTTTTTGAGCTTTTTACGCTCTGAAAACGCTTATTTCACCATATGCAGTCACATACCGGGACCAAATCACAGTGGTCACTGATGCTAAAAAAGTGAAAAATCTGCCAAAACAGGGCATAAAAAGACACAAAACCACCTTTTCCATCAAGAAGATGATGATTGCAGCCACTTGGCTGTGAAAGTGTGCTTTTTGAGCTTTATACGCTCTGAAAACGCTTATTTCACCATATGCAGTCACATACAGGGACCAAATCAGAGTGGTCACTCATGCTTAAAAGTGAAAAATCTGGCCAAACAGGGCATAAAAAGACACAAAACCACCTTTTCCATCAAGAAGATGATGATTGCAGCCACTTTGCTGTTAAAGTGTGCTTTTTGAGCTTTTTACGCTCTGAAAACGCTTATTTCACCATATGCAGTCACATACAGGGACTAAATCACAGAGTGGTCACTGATGCTTAAAAGTGAAAAATCTGGCAAAACAGGGCATAAAAAGACACAAAACCACCTTTTCCATCAAGAAGATGATGATTGCAGCCACTTGGCTGTGAAAGTGTGCTTTTTGAGCTTTTTACGCTCTCAAAACGCTTATTTCACCATATGCAGTCACATACAGGGACCAAATCACAGTGGTCACTCATGCTAAAAAAGTGAAAAATCTGGCAAAACAGGGCATAAAAAGACACAAAACCACCTTTTCCATCAAGAAGATGATGATTGCAGCCACTTGGCTGTGAAAGTGTGCTTTTTGAGCTTTTTACGCTCTCAAAACGCTTATTTCACCATATGCAGTCACATACAGGGACCAAATCACAGTGGTCACTCATGCTAAAAAAGTGAAAAATCTGGCAAAACAGGGCATAAAAAGACACAAAACCACGTTTTCCATCAAGAAGATGATGATTGCAGCCACTTGGCTGTGAAAGTGTGCTTTTTGAGCTTTTTAAGCTCTGAAAACGCTTATTTCACCATATGCAGTCACATACAGGGACCAAATCACAGAGTGGTCACTGATGCTTAAAAGTGCATAATCTGGCAAAACAGGGCATAAAAAGACACAAAACCACGTTTTCCATCAAGAAGATGATGATTGCAGCCACTTTGCACTGGAAAGTGTGCTTTTTGAGCTTTTTACGCTCTGAAAACACTTATTTCACCATATGCAGTCACATACAGGGACCAAATCACAGTGGTCACTGATGCTAAAAAAGTGAAAAATCTGGCCAAACAGGGCATAAAAAGACACAAAACCACCTTTTCCATCAAGAAGATGATGATTGCAGCCACTTGGCACTGGAAAGTGTGCTTTTTGAGCTTTTTACGCTCTGAAAACGCTTATTTCACCATATGCAGTCACATACTGGGACCAAATCACAGTGGTCACTCATGCTAAAAAAGTGAAAAATCTGGCAAAACAGGGCATAAAAAGACACAAAACCACGTTTTCCATCAAGAAGATGATGATTGCAGCCACTTGGCACTGGAAAGTGTGCTTTTTGAGCTTTTTACGCTCTGAAAACGCTTATTTCACCATATGCAGTCACATACAGGGACCAAATCACAGAGTGGTCACTTATGCTTAAAAGTGAAAAATCTTGCAAAACAGGGCATAAAAAGACACAAAACCACCTTTTCCATCAAGAAGATGATGATTGCAGCCACTTGGCTGTGAAAGTGTGCTTTTTGAGCTTTTTACGCTCTGAAAACGCTAATTTCACCATATGCAGTCACATACAGGGACCAAATCACAGAGTGGTCACTGATGCTTAAAAGTGAATAATCTGGCCAAACAGGGCATAAAAAGACACAAAACCACCTTTTCCATCAAGAAGATGATGATTGCAGCCACTTGGCACTGGAAAGTGTGCTTTTTGAGCTTTTTACGCTCTGAAAACACTTATTTCACCATATGCAGTCACATACAGGGACCAAATCACAGTGGTCACTGATGCTAAAAAAGTGAAAAATCTGCCAAAACAGGGCATAAAAAGACACAAAACCACCTTTTCCATCAAGAAGATGATGATTGCAGCCACTTGGCTGTGAAAGTGTGCTTTTTGAGCTTTTTACGCTCTGAAAAGCCTTATTTCACCATATGCAGTCACATACAGGGCTCAAATCACAGAGTGGTCAGTGATGCTTAAAAGTGAAAAATCTGGCAAAACAGGGCATAAAAAGACACAAAACCACGTTTTCCATCAAGAAGATGATGATTGCAGCCACTTGGCACTGGAAAGTGTGCTTTTTGGAGCTTTTTACGTTCTGAAAACGCTTATTTCACCATATGCAGTCACATACAGGGACCAAATCACAGAGTGGTCACTTATGCTAAAAAAGTGAAAAATCTGGCCAAACAGGGCATAAAAAGACACAAAACCACCTTTTCCATTAAGAAGATGATGATTGCATCCACTTGGCACTGGAAAGTGTGCTTTTTGAGCTTTTTACGCTCTGAAAACGCTTATTTCACCATATGCAGTCACATACAGGGCCCAAATCACAGAGAGGTCAGTTATGCTTAAAAGTGAAAAATCTGGCAAAACAGGGCATAAAAAGACACAAAACCACCTTTTCCATCAAGAAGATGATGATTGCAGCCACTTGGCACTGGAAAGTGTGCTTTTTGAGCTTTTTACGCTCTGAAAACGCTTATTTCACCATATGCAGTCACATACAGGGACCAAATCACAGTGGTCACTCATGCTAAAAAAGTGAAAAATCTGGCAAAACAGGGCATAAAAAGACACAAAACCACCTTTTCCATCAAGAAGATGATGATTGCAGCCACTTGGCACTGGAAAGTGTGCTTTTTGAGCTTTTTACGCTCTGAAAACACTTATTTCACCATATGCAGTCACATACAGGGACCAAATCACAGTGGTCACTGATGCTAAAAAAGTGAAAAATCTGCCAAAACAGGGCATAAAAAGACACAAAACCACCTTTTCCATCAAGAAGATGATGATTGCAGCCACTTTGCACTGGAAAGTGTGCTTTTTGAGCTTTTTACGCTCTGAAAACGCTTATTTCACCATATGCAGTCACATACAGGGCCCAAATCACAGAGTGGTCAGTTATGCTTAAAAGTGAAAAATCTGGCAAAACAGGGCATAAAAAGACACAAAACCACCTTTTCCATCAAGAAGATGATGATTGCAGCCACTTGGCTGTGAAAGTGTGCTTTTTGAGCTTTATACGCTCTGAAAATGCTTATTTCACCATATGCAGTCACATACAACGACCAAATCAGAGTGGTCACTCATGCTTAAAAGTGAAAAATCTAGCCAAACAGGGCATAAAAAGACACAAAACCACCTTTTCCATCAAGAAGATGATGATTGCAGCCACTTTGCTGTTAAAGTGTGCTTTTTGAGCTTTTTACGCTCTGAAAACGCTTATTTCACCATATGCAGTCACATACAGGGACCAAATCACAGTGGTCACTCATGCTAAAAAAGTGAAAAATCTGGCAAAACAGGGCATAAAAAGACACAAAACCACCTTTTCCATCAAGAAGATGATGATTGCAGCCACTTGGCACTGGAAAGTGTGCTTTTTGAGCTTTTTACGCTCTGAAAACGCTTATTTCACCATATGCAGTCACATACAGGGACCAAATCACAGTGGTCACTCATGCTAAAAAAGTGAAAAATCTGGCAAAACAGGGCATAAAAAGACACAAAACCACCTTTTCCATCAAGAAGATGATGATTGCAGCCACTTGGCACCCTGGAAAGTGTGCTTTTTGAGCTTTTTACGCTCTGAAAACGCTTATTTCACCATATGCAGTCACATACAGGGCCCAAATCACAGAGAGGTCAGTTATGCTTAAAAGTGAAAAATCTGGCAAAACAGGGCATAAAAAGACACAAAACCACCTTTTCCAACAAGAAGATGATGATTGCAGCCACTTGGCTGTGAAAGTGTGCTTTTTGAGCTTTTTACGCTCTTAAAACGCTTATTTCACCATATGCAGTCACATACAGGGCCCAAATCACAGTGGTCACTCATGCTAAAAAAGTGAAAAATCTGGCAAAACAGGGCATAAAAAGACACAAAACCACCTTTTCCATCAAGAAGATGATGATTGCAGCCACTTGGCTGTGAAAGTGTGCTTTTTGAGCTTTTTACGCTCTGAAAATGCTTATTTCATCATATGCAGTCACATACAGGGCCCAAATCACAGTGGTCACTCATGCTAAAAAAGTGAAAAATCTGCCAAAACAGGGCATAAAAAGACACAAAACAACCTTTTCCATCAAGAAGATGATGATTGCAGCCACTTGGCTGTGGAAAGTGTGCTTTTTGAGCTTTTTACGCTCTTAAAACGCTTATTTCACCATATGCAGTCACATGCTGTGCCCAAATCACAGAGTGGTCACTCATGCTAAAAAAGTGAAAAATCTGCCAAAACAGGGCATGAAAAGACACAAAACCACCTTTTCCAACAAGAAGATGATGATTGCAGCCACTTGGCTGTGAAAGTGTGCTTTTTGAGCTTTTTACGCTCTTAAAACGCTTATTTCACCATATGCAGTCACATACAGGGCTCAAATCACAGTGGTCACTCATGCTAAAAAAGTGAAAAATCTGCCAAAACAGGGCATAAAAAGACACAAAACCACCTTTTCCAACAAGAAGATGATGATTGCAGCCACTTGGCTGTGAAAGTGTGCTTTTTGAGCTTTTTACGCTCTTAAAACGCTTATTTCACCATATGCAGTCACATACAGGGCCCAAATCACAGTGGTCACTCATGCTAAAAAAGTGAAAAATCTGGCAAAACAGGGCATAAAAAGACACAAAACCACCTTTTCCAACAAGAAGATGATGATTGCAGCCACTTGGCTGTGGAAAGTGTGCTTTTTGAGCTTTTTACGCTCTTAAAACGCTTATTTCACCATATGCAGTCACATACAGGGCCCAAATCACAGAGTGGTCACTGATGCTTAAAAGTGAAAAATCTGGCAAAACAGGGCATAAAAAGACACAAAACCACCTTTTCCATCAAGAAGATGATGATTGCAGCCACTTGGCTGTGAAAGTGTGCTTTTTGAGCTTTTTACGCTCTTAAAACGCTTATTTCACCATATGCAGTCACATACAGGGCCCAAATCACAGTGGTCACTCATGCTAAAAAAGTGAAAAATCTGCCAAAACAGGGCATAAAAAGACACAAAACCACCTTTTCCAACAAGAAGATGATGATTGCAGCCACTTGGCTGTGAAAGTGTGCTTTTTGAGCTTTTTACGCTCTTAAAACGCTTATTTCACCATATGCAGTCACATACAGGGCCCAAATCACAGTGGTCACTCATGCTAAAAAAGTGAAAAATCTGGCAAAACAGGGCATAAAAAGACACAAAACCACCTTTTCCAACAAGAAGATGATGATTGCAGCCACTTGGCTGTGGAAAGTGTGCTTTTTGAGCTTTTTACGCTCTTAAAACGCTTATTTCACCATATGCAGTCACATACAGGGCCCAAATCACAGTGGTCACTCATGCTAAAAAAGTGAAAAATCTGCCAAAACAGGGCATAAAAAGACACAAAACCACCTTTTCCAACAAGAAGATGATGATTGCAGCTACTTGGCAGTGAAAGTGTGCTTTTTGAGCTTTTTACGCTCTTAAAACGCTTATTTCACCATATGCAGTCACATGCTGTGCCCAAATCACAGAGTGGTCACTGATGCTTAAAAGTGAAAAATCTGACAAAACAGGGCATAAAAACACACAAAACCACCTTTTCCAACAAGAAGATGATGATTGCAGCCACTTGGCTGTGAAAGTGTGCTTTTTGAGCTTTTTACGCTCTTAAAACGCTTATTTCACCATATGCAGTCACATACAGGGCCCAAATCACAGTGGTCACTCATGCTAAAAAAGTGAAAAATCTGGCAAAACAGGGCATAAAAAGACACAAAACCACCTTTTCCATCAAGAAGATGATGATTGCAGCCACTTGGCTGTGAAAGTGTGCTTTTTGAGGTTTTTACGCTCTGAAAATGCTTATTTCACCATATGCAGTCACATACAGGGCCCAAATCACAGAGTGGTCACTGATGCTTAAAAGTGAAAAATCTGCCAAAACAGGGCATAAAAAGACACAAAACCACCTTTTCCATCAAGAAGATGATGATTGCAGCCACTTGGCTGTGAAAGTGTGCTTTTTGAGCTTTTTACGCTCTTAAAACGCTTATTTCACCATATGCAGTCACATACAGGGCCCAAATCACAGTGGTCACTCATGCTAAAAAAGTGAAAAATCTGCCAAAACAGGGCATAAAAAGACACAAAACCACCTTTTCCATCAAGAAGATGATGATTGCAGCCACTTGGCTGTGGAAAGTGTGCTTTTTGAGCTTTTTACGCTCTTAAAACGCTTATTTCACCATATGCAGTCACATACAGGGCCCAAATCACAGAGTGGTCACTGATGCTTAAAAGTGAAAAATCTGGCAAAACAGGGCATAAAAAGACACAAAACCACCTTTTCCATCAAGAAGATGATGATTGCAGCCACTTGGCACTGGAAAGTGTGCTTTTTGAGCTTTTTACGCTCTGAAAACGCTTATTTCACCATATGCAGTCACATACAGGGACCAAATCACAGAGTGGTCACTTATGCTTAAAAGTGAAAAATCTGGCCAAACAGGGCATAAAAAGACACAAAACCACCTTTTCCATCAAGAAGATGATGATTGCAGCCACTTGGCACTGGAAAGTGTGCTTTTTGAGCTTTTTACGCTCTGAAAACACTTATTTCACCATATGCAGTCACATACAGGGACCAAATCACAGTGGTCACTGATGCTAAAAAAGTGAAAAATCTGCCAAAACAGGGCATAAAAAGACACAAAACCACCTTTTCCATCAAGAAGATGATGATTGCAGCCACTTTGCACTGGAAAGTGTGCTTTTTGAGCTTTTTACGCTCTGAAAACGCTTATTTCACCATATGCAGTCACATACAGGGCCCAAATCACAGAGTGGTCAGTTATGCTTAAAAGTGAAAAATCTGGCAAAACAGGGCATAAAAAGACACAAAACCACCTTTTCCATCAAGAAGATGATGATTGCAGCCACTTGGCTGTGAAAGTGTGCTTTTTGAGCTTTATACGCTCTGAAAATGCTTATTTCACCATATGCAGTCACATACAAGGACCAAATCAGAGTGGTCACTCATGCTTAAAAGTGAAAAATCTGGCCAAACAGGGCATAAAAAGACACAAAACCACCTTTTCCATTAAGAAGATGATGATTGCAGCCACTTGGCACTGGAAAGTGTGCTTTTTGAGCTTTTTACGCTCTGAAAACGCTTATTTCACCATATGCAGTCACATACAGGGCCCAAATCACAGAGAGGTCAGTTATGCTTAAAAGTGAAAAATCTGGCAAAACAGGGCATAAAAAGACACAAAACCACCTTTTCCATCAAGAAGATGATGATTGCAGCCACTTGGCACTGGAAAGTGTGCTTTTTGAGCTTTTTACGCTCTGAAAACGCTTATTTCACCATATGCAGTCACATACAGGGACCAAATCACAGTGGTCACTCATGCTAAAAAAGTGAAAAATCTGGCAAAACAGGGCATAAAAAGACACAAAACCACCTTTTCCATCAAGAAGATGATGATTGCAGCCACTTGGCACTGGAAAGTGTGCTTTTTGAGCTTTTTACGCTCTGAAAACGCTTATTTCACCATATGCAGTCACATACAGGGACCAAATCACAGAGTGGTCACTTATGCTTAAAAGTGAAAAATCTGGCCAAACAGGGCATAAAAAGACACAAAACCACCTTTTCCATCAAGAAGATGATGATTGCAGCCACTTGGCACTGGAAAGTGTGCTTTTTGAGCTTTTTACGCTCTGAAAACACTTATTTCACCATATGCAGTCACATACAGGGACCAAATCACAGTGGTCACTGATGCTAAAAAAGTGAAAAATCTGCCAAAACAGGGCATAAAAAGACACAAAACCACCTTTTCCATCAAGAAGATGATGATTGCAGCCACTTTGCACTGGAAAGTGTGCTTTTTGAGCTTTTTACGCTCTGAAAACGCTTATTTCACCATATGCAGTCACATACAGGGCCCAAATCACAGAGTGGTCAGTTATGCTTAAAAGTGAAAAATCTGGCAAAACAGGGCATAAAAAGACACAAAACCACCTTTTCCATCAAGAAGATGATGATTGCAGCCACTTGGCTGTGAAAGTGTGCTTTTTGAGCTTTATACGCTCTGAAAATGCTTATTTCACCATATGCAGTCACATACAAGGACCAAATCAGAGTGGTCACTCATGCTTAAAAGTGAAAAATCTAGCCAAACAGGGCATAAAAAGACACAAAACCACCTTTTCCATCAAGAAGATGATGATTGCAGCCACTTTGCTGTTAAAGTGTGCTTTTTGAGCTTTTTACGCTCTGAAAACGCTTATTTCACCATATGCAGTCACATACAGGGACCAAATCACAGTGGTCACTCATGCTAAAAAAGTGAAAAATCTGGCAAAACAGGGCATAAAAAGACACAAAACCACCTTTTCCATCAAGAAGATGATGATTGCAGCCACTTGGCACTGGAAAGTGTGCTTTTTGAGCTTTTTACGCTCTGAAAACGCTTATTTCACCATATGCAGTCACATACAGGGCCCAAATCACAGAGAGGTCAGTTATGCTTAAAAGTGAAAAATCTGGCAAAACAGGGCATAAAAAGACACAAAACCACCTTTTCCATCAAGAAGATGATGATTGCAGCCACTTGGCTGTGAAAGTGTGCTTTTTGAGCTTTTTACGCTCTCAAAACGCTTATTTCACCATATGCAGTCACATACAGGGACCAAATCACAGTGGTCACTCATGCTAAAAAAGTGAAAAATCTGGCAAAACAGGGCATAAAAAGACACAAAACCACGTTTTCCATCAAGAAGATGATGATTGCAGCCACTTGGCACTGGAAAGTGTGCTTTTTGAGCTTTTTACGCTCTGAAAACGCTTATTTCACCATATGCAGTCACATACAGGGACCAAATCACAGTGGTCACTCATGCTAAAAAAGTGAAAAATCTGGCAAAACAGGGCATAAAAAGACACAAAACCACCTTTTCCATCAAGAAGATGATGATTGCAGCCACTTGGCACTGGAAAGTGTGCTTTTTGAGCTTTTTACGCTCTGAAAACGCTTATTTCACCATATGCAGTCACATACAGGGCCCAAATCACAGAGAGGTCAGTTATGCTTAAAAGTGAAAAATCTGGCAAAACAGGGCATAAAAAGACACAAAACCACCTTTTCCATCAAGAAGATGATGATTGCAGCCACTTGGCTGTGAAAGTGTGCTTTTTGAGCTTTTTACGCTCTCAAAACGCTTATTTCACCATATGCAGTCACATACAGGGACCAAATCACAGTGGTCACTCATGCTAAAAAAGTGAAAAATCTGACAAAACAGGGCATAAAAAGACACAAAACCACGTTTTCCATCAAGAAGATGATGATTGCAGCCACTTGGCACTGGAAAGTGTGCTTTTTGAGCTTTTTACGCTCTGAAAACGCTTATTTCACCATATGCAGTCACATACAGGGCCCAAATCACAGAGTGGTCAGTGATGCTTAAAAGTGAATAATCTGGCAAAACAGGGCATAAAAAGACACAAAACCACGTTTTCCATCAAGAAGATGATGATTGCAGCCACTTTGCACTGGAAAGTGTGCTTTTTGAGCTTTTTACGCTCTGAAAACGCTTATTTCACCATATGCAGTCACATACAGGGCCCAAATCACAGAGTGGTCAGTTATGCTTAAAAGTGAAAAATCTGGCAAAACAGGGCATAAAAAGACACAAAACCACCTTTTCCATCAAGAAGATGATGATTGCAGCCACTTGGCTGTGAAAGTGTGCTTTTTGAGCTTTTTACGCTCTGAAAATGCTTATTTCACCATATGCAGTCACATACAGGGACCAAATCACAGAGTGGTCACTGATGCTTTAAAGTGAATAATCTGGCAAAACAGGGCATAAAAAGACACAACACCACGTTTTCCATCAAGAAGGTGATGATTGCAGCCACTTGGCTGTGAAAGTGTGCTTTTTGAGCTTTTTACGCTCTGAAAACGCTTATTTCACCATATGCAGTCACATACAGGGCCCAAATCACAGAGTGGTCAGTTATGCTTAAAAGTGAAAAATCTGGCAAAACAGGGCATAAAAAGACACAAAACCACCTTTTCCATCAAGAAGATGATGATTGCAGCCACTTGGCTGTGAAAGTGTGCTTTTTGAGCTTTTTACGCTCTGAAAATGCTTATTTCACCATATGCAGTCACATACAGGGACCAAATCACAATGGTCACTCATGCTAAAAAAGTGAAAAATCTGGCAAAACAGGGCATAAAAAGACACAAAACCACCTTTTCCATCAAGAAGATGATGATTGCAGCCACTTGGCACTGGAAAGTGTGCTTTTTGAGCTTTTTACGCTCTGAAAACGCTTATTTCACCATATGCAGTCACATACAGGGACCAAATCACAGTGGTCACTCATGCTAAAAAAGTGAAAAATCTGGCAAAACAGGGCATAAGAAGACACAAAACCACGTTTTCCATCAAGAAGATGATGATTGCAGCCACTTGGCACTGGAAACTGTGCTTTTTGAGCTATTTACGCTCTGAAAACGCTTATTTCACCATATGCAGTCACATACCGGGACCAAATCACAGTGGTCACTCATGCTAAAAAGTGAAAAATCTGCCAAAACAGGGCATAAAAAGACACCTTACCACCTTTTCCATCAAGAAGATGATGATTACAGCCACTTGGCTGTGAAAAGTGTGCTTTTTGAGCTTTTTACGCTCTGAAAACGCTTATTTCACCATATGCAGTCACATACCGGGACCAAATCAGAGTGGTCACTGATGCTAAAAAGTGAAAAATCTGACCAAACAGGGCATAAAAAGACACCTTACCACCTTTTCCATCAAGAAGATGATGATTGCAGCCACTTGGCTGTGAAAAGTGTGCTTTTTGAGCTTTTTACGCTCTGAAAACGCTTATTTCACCATATGCAGTCACATACCGGGACCAAATCACAGTGGTCACTGATGCTAAAAAAGTGAAAAATCTGCCAAAACAGGGCATAAAAAGACACAAAACCACCTTTTCCATCAAGAAGATGATGATTGCAGCCACTTGGCTGTGAAAGTGTGCTTTTTGAGCTTTATACGCTCTGAAAACGCTTATTTCACCATATGCAGTCACATACAGGGACCAAATCAGAGTGGTCACTCATGCTTAAAAGTGAAAAATCTGGCCAAACAGGGCATAAAAAGACACAAAACCACCTTTTCCATCAAGAAGATGATGATTGCAGCCACTTTGCTGTTAAAGTGTGCTTTTTGAGCTTTTTACGCTCTGAAAACGCTTATTTCACCATATGCAGTCACATACAGGGACTAAATCACAGAGTGGTCACTGATGCTTAAAAGTGAAAAATCTGGCAAAACAGGGCATAAAAAGACACAAAACCACCTTTTCCATCAAGAAGATGATGATTGCAGCCACTTGGCTGTGAAAGTGTGCTTTTTGAGCTTTTTACGCTCTCAAAACGCTTATTTCACCATATGCAGTCACATACAGGGACCAAATCACAGTGGTCACTCATGCTAAAAAAGTGAAAAATCTGGCAAAACAGGGCATAAAAAGACACAAAACCACGTTTTCCATCAAGAAGATGATGATTGCAGCCACTTGGCTGTGAAAGTGTGCTTTTTGAGCTTTTTAAGCTCTGAAAACGCTTATTTCACCATATGCAGTCACATACAGGGACCAAATCACAGAGTGGTCACTGATGCTTAAAAGTGAATAATCTGGCAAAACAGGGCATAAAAAGACACAAAACCACGTTTTCCATCAAGAAGATGATGATTGCAGCCACTTTGCACTGGAAAGTGTGCTTTTTGAGCTTTTTACGCTCTGAAAACACTTATTTCACCATATGCAGTCACATACAGGGACCAAATCACAGTGGTCACTGATGCTAAAAAAGTGAAAAATCTGGCCAAACAGGGCATAAAAAGACACAAAACCACCTTTTCCATCAAGAAGATGATGATTGCAGCCACTTGGCACTGGAAAGTGTGCTTTTTGAGCTTTTTACGCTCTGAAAACGCTTATTTCACCATATGCAGTCACATACTGGGACCAAATCACAGTGGTCACTCATGCTAAAAAAGTGAAAAATCTGGCAAAACAGGGCATAAAAAGACACAAAACCACGTTTTCCATCAAGAAGATGATGATTGCAGCCACTTGGCACTGGAAAGTGTGCTTTTTGAGCTTTTTACGCTCTGAAAACGCTTATTTCACCATATGCAGTCACATACAGGGACCAAATCACAGAGTGGTCACTTATGCTTAAAAGTGAAAAATCTGGCAAAACAGGGCATAAAAAGACACAAAACCACCTTTTCCATCAAGAAGATGATGATTGCAGCCACTTGGCTGTGAAAGTGTGCTTTTTGAGCTTTTTACGCTCTGAAAACGCTTATTTCACCATATGCAGTCACATACAGGGACCAAATCACAGAGTGGTCACTGATGCTTAAAAGTGAATAATCTGGCCAAACAGGGCATAAAAAGACACAAAACCACCTTTTCCATCAAGAAGATGATGATTGCAGCCACTTGGCACTGGAAAGTGTGCTTTTTGAGCTTTTTACGCTCTGAAAACACTTATTTCACCATATGCAGTCACATACAGGGACCAAATCACAGTGGTCACTGATGCTAAAAAAGTGAAAAATCTGCCAATTTAGGGCATAAAAAGACACAAAACCACCTTTTCCATCAAGAAGATGATGATTGCAGCCACTTGGCTGTGAAAGTGTGCTTTTTGAGCTTTTTACGCTCTGAAAACGCTTATTTCACCATATGCAGTCACATACAGGGACCAAATCACAGTGGTCACTCATGCTAAAAAAGTGAAAAATCTGGCAAAAAAGGGCATAAAAAGACACAAAACCACGTTTTCCATCAAGAAGATGATGATTGCAGCCACTTGGCTGTGAAAGTGTGCTTTTTGAGCTTTTTAAGCTCTGAAAACGCTTATTTCACCATATGCAGTCACATACAGGGACCAAATCAGAGTGGTCACTCATGCTTAAAAGTGAAAAATCTGGCCAAACAGGGCATAAAAAGACACAAAACCACCTTTTCCATCAAGAAGATGATGATTGCAGCCACTTTGCTGTTAAAGTGTGCTTTTTGAGCTTTTTACGCTCTGAAAACGCTTATTTCACCATATGCAGTCACATACAGGGACCAAATCAGAGTGGTCACTCATGCTAAAAAAGTGAAAAATCTGGCAAAACAGGGCATAAGAAGACACAAAACCACGTTTTCCATCAAGAAGATGATGATTGCAGCCACTTGGCACTGGAAAGTGTGCTTTTTGAGCTTTTTACGCTCTGAAAACGCTTATTTCACCATATGCAGTCACATACAGGGCCCAAATCACAGAGAGGTCAGTTATGCTTAAAAGTGAAAAATCTGGCAAAACAGGGCATAAAAAGACACAAAACCACCTTTTCCATCAAGAAGATGATGATTGCAGCCACTTGGCTGTGAAAGTGTGCTTTTTGAGCTTTTTACGCTCTCAAAACGCTTATTTCACCATATGCAGTCACATACAGGGACCAAATCACAGTGGTCACTCATGCTAAAAAAGTGAAAAATCTGGCAAAACAGGGCATAAAAAGACACAAAACCACGTTTTCCATCAAGAAGATGATGATTGCAGCCACTTGGCTGTGAAAGTGTGCTTTTTGAGCTTTTTAAGCTCTGAAAACGCTTATTTCACCATATGCAGTCACATACAGGGACCAAATCACAGAGTGGTCACTGATGCTTAAAAGTGCATAATCTGGCAAAACAGGGCATAAAAAGACACAAAACCACGTTTTCCATCAAGAAGATGATGATTGCAGCCACTTGGCACTGGAAAGTGTGCTTTTTGAGCTTTTTACGCTCTGAAAACGCTTATTTCACCATATGCAGTCACATACAGGGCCCAAATCACAGAGAGGTCAGTTATGCTTAAAAGTGAAAAATCTGGCAAAACAGGGCATAAAAAGACACAAAACCACCTTTTCCATCAAGAAGATGATGATTGCAGCCACTTGGCTGTGAAAGTGTGCTTTTTGAGCTTTTTACGCTCTCAAAACGCTTATTTCACCATATGCAGTCACATACAGGGACCAAATCACAGTGGTCACTCATGCTAAAAAAGTGAAAAATCTGGCAAAACAGGGCATAAAAAGACACAAAACCACGTTTTCCATCAAGAAGATGATGATTGCAGCCACTTGGCTGTGAAAGTGTGCTTTTTGAGCTTTTTAAGCTCTGAAAACGCTTATTTCACCATATGCAGTCACATACAGGGACCAAATCACAGAGTGGTCACTGATGCTTAAAAGTGCATAATCTGGCAAAACAGGGCATAAAAAGACACAAAACCACGTTTTCCATCAAGAAGATGATGATTGCAGCCACTTTGCACTGGAAAGTGTGCTTTTTGAGCTTTTTACGCTCTGAAAACACTTATTTCACCATATGCAGTCACATACAGGGACCAAATCACAGTGGTCACTGATGCTAAAAAAGTGAAAAATCTGGCCAAACAGGGCATAAAAAGACACAAAACCACCTTTTCCATCAAGAAGATGATGATTGCAGCCACTTGGCACTGGAAAGTGTGCTTTTTGAGCTTTTTACGCTCTGAAAACGCTTATTTCACCATATGCAGTCACATCCTGGGACCAAATCACAGTGGTCACTCATGCTAAAAAAGTGAAAAATCTGGCAAAACAGGGCATAAAAAGACACAAAACCACGTTTTCCATCAAGAAGATGATGATTGCAGCCACTTGGCACTGGAAAGTGTGCTTTTTGAGCTTTTTACGCTCTGAAAACGCTTATTTCACCATATGCAGTCACATACAGGGACCAAATCACAGAGTGGTCACTTATGCTTAAAAGTGAAAAATCTTGCAAAACAGGGCATAAAAAGACACAAAACCACCTTTTCCATCAAGAAGATGATGATTGCAGCCACTTGGCTGTGAAAGTGTGCTTTTTGAGCTTTTTACGCTCTGAAAACGCTAATTTCACCATATGCAGTCACATACAGGGACCAAATCACAGAGTGGTCACTGATGCTTAAAAGTGAATAATCTGGCCAAACAGGGCATAAAAAGACACAAAACCACCTTTTCCATCAAGAAGATGATGATTGCAGCCACTTGGCACTGGAAAGTGTGCTTTTTGAGCTTTTTACGCTCTGAAAACACTTATTTCACCATATGCAGTCACATACAGGGACCAAATCACAGTGGTCACTGATGCTAAAAAAGTGAAAAATCTGCCAAAACAGGGCATAAAAAGACACAAAACCACCTTTTCCATCAAGAAGATGATGATTGCAGCCACTTGGCTGTGAAAGTGTGCTTTTTGAGCTTTTTACGCTCTGAAAAGCCTTATTTCACCATATGCAGTCACATACAGGGCTCAAATCACAGAGTGGTCAGTGATGCTTAAAAGTGAAAAATCTGGCAAAACAGGGCATAAAAAGACACAAAACCACGTTTTCCATCAAGAAGATGATGATTGCAGCCACTTGGCACTGGAAAGTGTGCTTTTTGGAGCTTTTTACGTTCTGAAAACGCTTATTTCACCATATGCAGTCACATACAGGGACCAAATCACAGAGTGGTCACTTATGCTAAAAAAGTGAAAAATCTGGCCAAACAGGGCATAAAAAGACACAAAACCACCTTTTCCATTAAGAAGATGATGATTGCAGCCACTTGGCACTGGAAAGTGTGCTTTTTGAGCTTTTTACGCTCTGAAAACGCTTATTTCACCATATGCAGTCACATACAGGGCCCAAATCACAGAGAGGTCAGTTATGCTTAAAAGTGAAAAATCTGGCAAAACAGGGCATAAAAAGACACAAAACCACCTTTTCCATCAAGAAGATGATGATTGCAGCCACTTGGCACTGGAAAGTGTGCTTTTTGAGCTTTTTACGCTCTGAAAACGCTTATTTCACCATATGCAGTCACATACAGGGACCAAATCACAGTGGTCACTCATGCTAAAAAAGTGAAAAATCTGGCAAAACAGGGCATAAAAAGACACAAAACCACCTTTTCCATCAAGAAGATGATGATTGCAGCCACTTGGCACTGGAAAGTGTGCTTTTTGAGCTTTTTACGCTCTGAAAACACTTATTTCACCATATGCAGTCACATACAGGGACCAAATCACAGTGGTCACTGATGCTAAAAAAGTGAAAAATCTGCCAAAACAGGGCATAAAAAGACACAAAACCACCTTTTCCATCAAGAAGATGATGATTGCAGCCACTTTGCACTGGAAAGTGTGCTTTTTGAGCTTTTTACGCTCTGAAAACGCTTATTTCACCATATGCAGTCACATACAGGGCCCAAATCACAGAGTGGTCAGTTATGCTTAAAAGTGAAAAATCTGGCAAAACAGGGCATAAAAAGACACAAAACCACCTTTTCCATCAAGAAGATGATGATTGCAGCCACTTGGCTGTGAAAGTGTGCTTTTTGAGCTTTATACGCTCTGAAAATGCTTATTTCACCATATGCAGTCACATACAAGGACCAAATCAGAGTGGTCACTCATGCTTAAAAGTGAAAAATCTAGCCAAACAGGGCATAAAAAGACACAAAACCACCTTTTCCATCAAGAAGATGATGATTGCAGCCACTTTGCTGTTAAAGTGTGCTTTTTGAGCTTTTTACGCTCTGAAAACGCTTATTTCACCATATGCAGTCACATACAGGGACCAAATCACAGTGGTCACTCATGCTAAAAAAGTGAAAAATCTGGCAAAACAGGGCATAAAAAGACACAAAACCACCTTTTCCATCAAGAAGATGATGATTGCAGCCACTTGGCACTGGAAAGTGTGCTTTTTGAGCTTTTTACGCTCTGAAAACGCTTATTTCACCATATGCAGTCACATACAGGGACCAAATCACAGTGGTCACTCATGCTAAAAAAGTGAAAAATCTGGCAAAACAGGGCATAAAAAGACACAAAACCACCTTTTCCATCAAGAAGATGATGATTGCAGCCACTTGGCACCCTGGAAAGTGTGCTTTTTGAGCTTTTTACGCTCTGAAAACGCTTATTTCACCATATGCAGTCACATACAGGGCCCAAATCACAGAGAGGTCAGTTATGCTTAAAAGTGAAAAATCTGGCAAAACAGGGCATAAAAAGACACAAAACCACCTTTTCCATCAAGAAGATGATGATTGCAGCCACTTGGCTGTGAAAGTGTGCTTTTTGAGCTTTTTACGCTCTCAAAACGCTTATTTCACCATATGCAGTCACATACAGGGACCAAATCACAGTGGTCACTCATGCTAAAAAAGTGAAAAATCTGGCAAAACAGGGCATAAAAAGACACAAAACCACGTTTTCCATCAAGAAGATGATGATTGCAGCCACTTGGCACTGGAAAGTGTGCTTTTTGAGCTTTTTACGCTCTGAAAACGCTTATTTCACCATATGCAGTCACATACAGGGCCCAAATCACAGAGTGGTCAGTGATGCTTAAAAGTGAATAATCTGGCAAAACAGGGCATAAAAAGACACAAAACCACGTTTTCCATCAAGAAGATGATGATTGCAGCCACTTTGCACTGGAAAGTGTGCTTTTTGAGCTTTTTACGCTCTGAAAACGCTTATTTCACCATATGCAGTCACATACAGGGACCAAATCACAGAGTGGTCACTTATGCTTAAAAGTGAAAAATCTGGCAAAACAGGGCATAAAAAGACACAAAACCACCTTTTCCATCAAGAAGATGATGATTGCAGCCACTTGGCTGTGAAAGTGTGCTTTTTGAGCTTTTTACGCTCTGAAAAGCCTTATTTCACCATATGCAGTCACATACAGGGCTCAAATCACAGAGTGGTCAGTGATGCTTAAAAGTGAAAAATCTGGCAAAACAGGGCATAAAAAGACACAAAACCACGTTTTCCATCAAGAAGATGATGATTGCAGCCACTTGGCACTGGAAAGTGTGCTTTTTGGAGCTTTTTACGTTCTGAAAACGCTTATTTCACCATATGCAGTCACATACAGGGACCAAATCACAGAGTGGTCACTTATGCTAAAAAAGTGAAAAATCTGGCCAAACAGGGCATAAAAAGACACAAAACCACCTTTTCCATCAAGAAGATGATGATTGCAGCCACTTGGCTGTGAAAGTGTGCTTTATATGCTCTGAAAACGCTTATTTCACCATATGCAGTCACATACCGGGACCAAATCAGAGTGGTCACTGATGCTAAAAAGTGAAAAATCTGCCCAAACAGGGCATAAAAAGACACCTTACCACCTTTTCCATCAAGAAGATGATGATTGCAGCCACTTGGCTGTGAAAGTGTGCTTTTTGAGCTTTTTACGCTCTGAAAATGCTTATTTCACCATATGCAGTCACATACAGGGACCAAATCACAGAGTGGTCACTCATGCTAAAAAAGTGAAAAATCTGCCAAAACAGGGCATAAAAAGACACAAAACCACCTTTTCCATCAAGAAGATGATGATTGCAGCCACTTTGCACTGGAAAGTGTGCTTTTTGAGCTTTTTACGCTCTGAAAACGCTTATTTCACCATATGCAGTCACATACAGGGCCCAAATCACAGAGTGGTCAGTTATGCTTAAAAGTGAAAAATCTGCCAAAACAGGGCATAAAAAGACACAAAACCACCTTTTCCATCAAGAAGATGATGATTGCAGCCACTTGGCTGAGAAAAGTGTGCTTTTTGAGCTTTTTACGCTCTGAAAACGCTTATTTCACCATATGCAGTCACATACCGGGACCAAATCAGAGTGGTCACTGATGCTAAAAAGTGAAAAATCTGCCAATTTAGGCCATAAAAAGACACAAAACCACCTTTTCCATCAAGAAGATGATGATTGCAGCCACTTGGCTGTGAAAAGTGTGCTTTTTGAGCTTTTTACGCTCTGAAAACGCTTATTTCACCATATGCAGTCACATACCGGGACCAAATCAGAGTGGTCACTGATGCTAAAAAGTGAAAAATCTGCCAATTTAGGCCATAAAAAGACACAAAACCACCTTTTCCATCAAGAAGATGATGATTGCAGCCACTTGGCTGTGAAAAGTGTGCTTTTTGAGCTTTTTACGCTCTGAAAACGCTTATTTCACCATATGCAGTCACATACCGGGACCAAATCACAGTGGTCACTGATGCTAAAAAGTGAAAAATCTGCCAAAACAGGGCATAAAAAGACACAAAACCACCTTTTCCATCAAGAAGATGATGATTGCAGCCACTTGGCTGTGAAAAGTGTGCTTTTTGAGCTTTTTACGCTCTGAAAACGCTTATTTCACCATATGCAGTCACATACCGGGAACAAATCACAGTGGTCACTCATGCTAAAAAGTGAAAAATCTGCCAAAACAGGGCATAAAAAGACACAAAACCACCTTTTCCATCAAGAAGATGATGATTGCAGCCACTTGGCTGTGAAAAGTGTGCTTTTTGAGCTTTTTACGCTCTGAAAACGCTTATTTCACCATATGCAGTCACATACCGGGACCAAATCAGAGTGGTCACTCATGCTAAAAAGTGAAAAATCTGCCAAAACAGGGCATAAAAAGACACCTTACCACCTTTTCCATCAAGAAGATGATGATTGCAGCCACTTGGCTGTGAAACGTGTGCTTTTTGAGCTTTTTACGCTCTGAAAACGCTTATTTCACCATATGCAGTCACATACCGGGACCAAATCACAGTGGTCACTGATGCTAAAAAGTGAAAAATCTGCCAAAACAGGGCATAAAAAGACACCTTACCACCTTTTCCATCAAGAAGATGATGATTGCAGCCACTTGGCTGTGAAAAGTGTGCTTTTTGAGCTTTTTACGCTCTGAAAACGCTTATTTCACCATATGCAGTCACATACCGGGACCAAATCAGAGTGGTCACTGATGCTAAAAAGTGAAAAATCTGCCAATTTAGGCCATAAAAAGACACAAAACCACCTTTTCCATCAAGAAGATGATGATTGCAGCCACTTGGCTGTGAAAAGTGTGCTTTTTGAGCTTTTTACGCTCTGAAAACGCTTATTTCACCATATGCAGTCACATACCGGGACCAAATCAGAGTGGTCACTGATGCTAAAAAGTGAAAAATCTGCCAATTTAGGCCATAAAAAGACACAAAACCACCTTTTCCATCAAGAAGATGATGATTGCAGCCACTTGGCTGTGAAAAGTGTGCTTTTTGAGCTTTTTACGCTCTGAAAACGCTTATTTCACCATATGCAGTCACATACCGGGACCAAATCACAGTGGTCACTGATGCTAAAAAGTGAAAAATCTGCCAAAACAGGGCATAAAAAGACACAAAACCACCTTTTCCATCAAGAAGATGATGATTGCAGCCACTTGGCTGTGAAAAGTGTGCTTTTTGAGCTTTTTACGCTCTGAAAACGCTTATTTCACCATATGCAGTCACATACCGGGACCAAATCAGAGTGGTCACTGATGCTAAAAAGTGAAAAATCTGCCAATTTAGGGCATAAAAAGACACAAAACCACCTTTTCCATCAAGAAGATGATGATTGCAGCCACTTGGCTGTGAAAGTGTGCTTTTTGAGCTTTTTACGCTCTCAAAACGCTTATTTCACCATATGCAGTCACATACCGGGACCAAATCAGAGTGGTCACTGATGCTAAAAAGTGAAAAATCTGCCAATTTAGGCCATAAAAAGACACAAAACCACCTTTACCATCAAGAAGATGATGATTGCAGCCACTTGGCTGTGAAAAGTGTGCTTTTTGAGCTTTTTACGCTCTGAAAACGCTTATTTCACCATATGCAGTCACATACCGGGACCAAATCACAGTGGTCACTGATGCTAAAAAGTGAAAAATCTGCCAAAACAGGGCATAAAAAGACACAAAACCACCTTTTCCATCAAGAAGATGATGATTGCAGCCACTTGGCTGTGAAAAGTGTGCTTTTTGAGCTTTTTACGCTCTGAAAACGCTTATTTCACCATATGCAGTCACATACCGGGAACAAATCACAGTGGTCACTCATGCTAAAAAGTGAAAAATCTGGCAAAACAGGGCATAAAAAGACACAAAACCACCTTTTCCATCAAGAAGATGATGATTGCAGCCACTTGGCTGTGAAAAGTGTGCTTTTTGAGCTTTTTACGCTCTGAAAACGCTTATTTCACCATATGCAGTCACATACCGGGACCAAATCAGAGTGGTCACTCATGCTAAAAAGTGAAAAATCTGCCAAAACAGGGCATAAAAAGACACCTTACCACCTTTTCCATCAAGAAGATGATGATTGCAGCCACTTGGCTGTGAAAAGTGTGCTTTTTGAGCTTTTTACGCTCTGAAAACGCTTATTTCACCATATGCAGTCACATACCGGGACCAAATCAGAGTGGTCACTGATGCTAAAAAGTGAAAAATCTGCCAATTTAGGGCATAAAAAGACACAAAACCACCTTTTCCATCAAGAAGATGATGATTGCAGCCACTTGGCTGTGAAAAGTGTGCTTTTTGAGCTTTTTACGCTCTGAAAACGCTTATTTCACCATATGCAGTCACATACCGGGACCAAATCACAGTGGTCACTGATGCTAAAAAGTGAAAAATCTGCCAAAACAGAGCATAAAAAGACACAAAACCACCTTTTCCATCAAGAAGATGATGATTGCAGCCACTTGGCTGTGAAAAGTGTGCTTTTTGAGCTTTTTACGCTCTGAAAACGCTTATTTCACCATATGCAGTCACATACCGGGACCAAATCAGAGTGGTCACTGATGCTAAAAAGTGAAAAATCTGCCAAAACAGGGCATAAAAAGACACAAAACCACCTTTTCCATCAAGAAGATGATGATTGCAGCCACTTGGCTGTGAAAAGTGTGCTTTTTGAGCTTTTTACGCTCTGAAAACGCTTATTTCACCATATGCAGTCACATACCGGGACCAAATCAGAGTGGTCACTGATGCTAAAAAGTGAAAAATCTGCCAAAACAGGGCATAAAAAGACACAAAACCACCTTTTCCATCAAGAAGATGATGATTGCAGCCACTTGGCTGTGAAAAGTGTGCTTTTTGAGCTTTTTACGCTCTGAAAACGCTTATTTCACCATATGCAGTCACATACCGGGACCAAATCAGAGTGGTCACTGATGCTAAAAAGTGAAAAATCTGCCAAAACAGGGCATAAAAAGACACAAAACCACCTTTTCCATCAAGAAGATGATGATTGCAGCCACTTGGCTGTGAAAAGTGTGCTTTTTGAGCTTTTTACGCTCTGAAAACGCTTATTTCACCATATGCAGTCACATACCGGGACCAAATCAGAGTGGTCACTGATGCTAAAAAGTGAAAAATCTGCCAATTTAGGCCATAAAAAGACACAAAACCACCTTTTCCATCAAGAAGATGATGATTGCAGCCACTTGGCTGTGAAAAGTGTGCTTTTTGAGCTTTTTACGCTCTGAAAACGCTTATTTCACCATATGCAGTCACATACCGGGACCAAATCAGAGTGGTCACTGATGCTAAAAAGTGAAAAATCTGCCAATTTAGGCCATAAAAAGACACAAAACCACCTTTTCCATCAAGAAGATGATGATTGCAGCCACTTGGCTGTGAAAAGTGTGCTTTTTGAGCTTTTTACGCTCTGAAAACGCTTATTTCACCATATGCAGTCACATACCGGGACCAAATCACAGTGGTCACTGATGCTAAAAAGTGAAAAATCTGCCAAAACAGGGCATAAAAAGACACAAAACCACCTTTTCCATCAAGAAGATGATGATTGCAGCCACTTGGCTGTGAAAAGTGTGCTTTTTGAGCTTTTTACGCTCTGAAAACGCTTATTTCACCATATGCAGTCACATACCGGGACCAAATCAGAGTGGTCACTGATGCTAAAAAGTGAAAAATCTGCCAATTTAGGCCATAAAAAGACACAAAACCACCTTTTCCATCAAGAAGATGATGATTGCAGCCACTTGGCTGTGAAAAGTGTGCTTTTTGAGCTTTTTACGCTCTGAAAACGCTTATTTCACCATATGCAGTCACATACCGGGACCAAATCACAGTGGTCACTGATGCTAAAAAGTGAAAAATCTGCCAAAACAGGGCATAAAAAGACACAAAACCACCTTTTCCATCAAGAAGATGATGATTGCAGCCATTTGGCTGTGAAAAGTGTGCTTTTTGAGCTTTTTACGCTCTGAAAACGCTTATTTCACCATATGCAGTCACATACCGGGACCAAATCATAGTGGTCACTGATGCTAAAAAGTGAAAAATCTGCCAATTTAGGCCATAAAAAGACACAAAACCACCTTTTCCATCAAGAAGATGATGATTGCAGCCACTTGGCTGTGAAAAGTGTGCTTTTTGAGCTTTTTACGCTCTGAAAACGCTTATTTCACCATATGCAGTCACATACCGGGACCAAATCACAGTGGTCACTGATGCTAAAAAGTGAAAAATCTGCCAAAACAGGGCATAAAAAGACACAAAACCACCTTTTCCATCAAGAAGATGATGATTGCAGCCACTTGGCTGTGAAAAGTGTGCTTTTTGAGCTTTTTACGCTCTGAAAACGCTTATTTCACCATATGCAGTCACATACCGGGACCAAATCAGAGTGGTCACTGATGCTAAAAAGTGAAAAATCTGCCAATTTAGGCCATAAAAAGACACAAAACCACCTTTTCCATCAAGAAGATGATGATTGCAGCCACTTGGCTGTGAAAAGTGTGCTTTTTGAGCTTTTTACGCTCTGAAAACGCTTATTTCACCATATGCAGTCACATACCGGCACCAAATCAGAGTGGTCACTGATGCTAAAAAGTGAAAAATCTGCCAATTTAGGCCATAAAAAGACACAAAACCACCTTTTCCATCAAGAAGATGATGATTGCAGCCACTTGGCTGTGAAAAGTGTGCTTTTTGAGCTTTTTAGGCTCTGAAAACGCTTATTTCACCATATGCAGTCACATACCGGGACCAAATCACAGTGGTCACTGATGCTAAAAAGTGAAAAATCTGCCCATTTAGGCCATAAAAAGACACAAAACCACCTTTTCCATCAAGAAGATGATGATTGCAGCCACTTTGCACTGGAAAGTGTGCTTTTTGAGCTTTTTACGCTCTGAAAACGCTTATTTCACCATATGCAGTCACATACAGGGCCCAAATCACAGAGTGGTCAGTTATGCTTAAAAGTGAAAAATCTGGCAAAATAGGGCATAAAAAGACACAAAACCACCTTTTCCATCAAGAAGATAATGATTGCAGCCACTTGGCTGTGAAAGTGTGCTTTTTGAGCTTTTTACGGTCTGAAAAGGCTTATTTCACCATATGCAGTCACATACAGGGCTCAAAACACAGAGTGGTCACTGATGCTTTAAAGTGAAAAATCTGGCAAAACAGGGCATAAAAAGACACAAAACCACCTTTTCCATCAAGAAGATGATGATTGCAGCCACTTGGCACTGGAAAGTGTGCTTTTTGAGCTTTTTACGATCTGAAAACGCTTATTTCAACATATGCAGTCACATACAGGGACCAAATCACAGTGGTCACTCATGCTAAAAAAGTGAAAAATCTGGCAAAACAGGGCATAAAAAGACACAAAACCACGTTTTCCATCAAGACGATGATGATTGCAGCCACTTGGCACTGGAAAATGTGCTTTTTGAGCTTTTTACGCTCTGAAAACGCTTATTTCACCATATGCAGTCACATACCGGGACCAAATCAGAGTGGTCACTGAAGCTAAAAAGTGAAAAATCTGCCAATTTAGGCCATAAAAAGACACAAAACCACCTTTTCCATCAAGAAGATGATGATTGCAGCCACTTGGCTGTGAAAAGTGTGCTTTTTGAGCTTTTTACGCTCTGAAAACGCTTATTTCACCATATGCAGTCACATACCGGGACCAAATCACAGTGGTCACTGATGCTAAAAAGTGAAAAATCTGCCAATTTAGGCCATAAAAAGAGACAAAACCACCTTTTCCATCAAGAAGATCATGATTGCAGCCACTTGGCTGTGAAAAGTGTGCTTTTTGAGCTTTTTACGCTCTGAAAACGCTTATTTCACCATATGCAGTCACATACCGGGACCAAATCACAGTGGTCACTGATGCTAAAAAGTGAAAAATCTGCCAATTTAGGCCATAAAAAGACACAAAACCACCTTTTCCATCAAGAAGATGATGATTGCAGCCACTTGGCTGTGAAAATTGTGCTTTTTGAGCTTTTTACGCTCTGAAAACGCTTATTTCACCATATGCAGTCACATACCGGGACGAAATCAGAGTGGTCACTGATGCTAAAAAGTGAAAAATCTGCCAATTTAGGCCATAAAAAGACACAAAACCACCTTTTCCATCAAGAAGATGATGATTGCAGCCACTTGGCTGTGAAAAGTGTGCTTTTTGAGCTTTTTACGCTCTGAAAACGCTTATTTCACCATATGCAGTCACATACCGGGACCAAATCACAGTGGTCACTGATGCTAAAAAGTGAAAAATCTGCCAAAACAGGGCATAATAAGACACAAAACCACCTTTTCCATCAAGAAGATGATGATTGCAGCCACTTGGCTGTGAAAAGTGTGCTTTTTGAGCTTTTTACGCTCTGAAAACGCTTATTTCACCATATGCAGTCACATACCGGGACCAAATCACAGTGGTCACTGATGCTAAAAAGTGAAAAATCTGCCAATTTAGGCCATAAAAAGACACAAAACCACCTTTTCCATCAAGAAGATGATGATTGCAGCCACTTGGCTGTGAAAAGTGTGCTTTTTGAGCTTTTTACGCTCTGAAAACGCTTATTTCACCATATGCAGTCACATACCGGGACCAAATCACAGTGGTCACTGATGCTAAAAAGTGAAAAATCTGCCAAAACAGGGCATAAAAAGACACAAAACCACCTTTTCCATCAAGAAGATGATGATTGCAGCCACTTGGCTGTGAAAAGTGTGCTTTTTGAGCTTTTTACGCTCTGAAAACGCTTATTTCACCATATGCAGTCACATACCGGGACCAGATCACAGTGGTCACTGATGCTAAAAAGTGAAAAATCTGCCAATTTAGGCCATAAAAAGACACAAAACCACCTTTTCCATCAAGAAGATGATGATTGCAGCCACTTGGCTGTGAAAAGTGTGCTTTTTGAGCTTTTTACGCTCTGAAAACGCTTATTTCACCATATGCAGTCACATACCGGGACCAAATCACAGTGGTCACTGATGCTAAAAAGTGAAAAATCTGCCAATTTAGGCCATAAAAAGACACAAAACCACCTTTTCCATCAAGAAGATGATGATTGCAGCCACTTGGCTGTGAAAAGTGTGCTTTTTGAGCTTTTTACGCTCTGAAAACGCTTATTTCACCATATGCAGTCACATACCGGGACCAAATCAGAGTGGTCACTGATGCTAAAAAGTGAAAAATCTGCCAATTTAGGCCATAAAAAGACACAAAACCACCTTTTCCATCAAGAAGATGATGATTGCAGCCACTTGGCTGTGAAAAGTGTGCTTTTTGAGCTTTTTACGCTCTGAAAACGCTTATTTCACCATATGCAGTCACATACCGGGACCAAATCAGAGTGGTCACTGATGCTAAAAAGTGAAAAATCTGCCAAAACAGGGCATAAGAAGACACAAAACCACCTTTTCCATCAAGAAGATGATGATTGCAGCCACTTGGCTGTGAAAAGTGTGCTTTTTGAGCTTTTTACGCTCTGAAAACGCTTATTTCACCATATGCAAGTCACATACCGGGACCAAATCACAGTGGTCACTGATGCTAAAAAGTGAAAAATCTGCCAAAACAGGCCATAAAAAGACACAAAACCACCTTTTCCATCAAGAAGATGATGATTGCAGCCACTTGGCTGTGAAAAGTGTGCTTTTTGAGATTTTTACGCTCTGAAAACGCTTATTTCACCATATGCAGTCACATACCGGGACCAAATCAGAGTGGTCACTGATGCTAAAAAGTGAAAAATCTGCCAATTTAGGGCATAAAAAGACACAAAACCACCTTTTCCATCAAGAAGATGATGATTGCAGCCACTTGGCTGTGAAAAGTGTGCTTTTTGAGCTTTTTACGCTCTGAAAACGCTTATTTCACCATATGCAGTCACATACCGGGACCAAATCAGAGTGGTCACTGATGCTAAAAAGTGAAAAATCTGCCAAAACAGGGCATAAGAAGACACAAAACCACCTTTTCCATCAAGAAGATGATGATTGCAGCCACTTGGCTGTGAAAAGTGTGCTTTTTGAGCTTTTTACGCTCTGAAAACGCTTATTTCACCATATGCAGTCACATACCGGGACCAAATCACAGTGGTCACTCATGCTAAAAAGTGAAAAATCTGCCAATTTAGGCCATAAAAAGACACAAAACCACCTTTTCCATCAAGAAGATGATGATTGCAGCCACTTGGCTGTGAAAAGTGTGCTTTTTGAGCTTTTTACGCTCTGAAAACGCTTATTTCACCATATGCAGTCACATACCGGGACCAAATCACAGTGGTCACTGATGCTAAAAAGTGAAAAATCTGCCAAAACAGGGCATAAAAAGACACAAAACCACCTTTTCCATCAAGAAGATGATGATTGCAGCCACTTGGCTGTGAAAAGTGTGCTTTTTGAGCTTTTTACGCTCTGAAAACGCTTATTTCACCATATGCAGTCACATACCGGGACCAGATCACAGTGGTCACTGATGCTAAAAAGTGAAAAATCTGCCAATTTAGGCCATAAAAAGACACAAAACCACCTTTTCCATCAAGAAGATGATGATTGCAGCCACTTGGCTGTGAAAAGTGTGCTTTTTGAGCTTTTTACGCTCTGAAAACGCTTATTTCACCATATGCAGTCACATACCGGGACCAAATCACAGTGGTCACTGATGCTAAAAAGTGAAAAATCTGCCAATTTAGGCCATAAAAAGACACAAAACCACCTTTTCCATCAAGAAGATGATGATTGCAGCCACTTGGCTGTGAAAAGTGTGCTTTTTGAGCTTTTTACGCTCTGAAAACGCTTATTTCACCATATGCAGTCACATACCGGGACCAAATCAGAGTGGTCACTGATGCTAAAAAGTGAAAAATCTGCCAATTTAGGCCATAAAAAGACACAAAACCACCTTTTCCATCAAGAAGATGATGATTGCAGCCACTTGGCTGTGAAAAGTGTGCTTTTTGAGCTTTTTACGCTCTGAAAACGCTTATTTCACCATATGCAGTCACATACCGGGACCAAATCAGAGTGGTCACTGATGCTAAAAAGTGAAAAATCTGCCAAAACAGGGCATAAGAAGACACAAAACCACCTTTTCCATCAAGAAGATGATGATTGCAGCCACTTGGCTGTGAAAAGTGTGCTTTTTGAGCTTTTTACGCTCTGAAAACGCTTATTTCACCATATGCAAGTCACATACCGGGACCAAATCACAGTGGTCACTGATGCTAAAAAGTGAAAAATCTGCCAAAACAGGCCATAAAAAGACACAAAACCACCTTTTCCATCAAGAAGATGATGATTGCAGCCACTTGGCTGTGAAAAGTGTGCTTTTTGAGATTTTTACGCTCTGAAAACGCTTATTTCACCATATGCAGTCACATACCGGGACCAAATCAGAGTGGTCACTGATGCTAAAAAGTGAAAAATCTGCCAATTTAGGGCATAAAAAGACACAAAACCACCTTTTCCATCAAGAAGATGATGATTGCAGCCACTTGGCTGTGAAAAGTGTGCTTTTTGAGCTTTTTACGCTCTGAAAACGCTTATTTCACCATATGCAGTCACATACCGGGACCAAATCAGAGTGGTCACTGATGCTAAAAAGTGAAAAATCTGCCAAAACAGGGCATAAGAAGACACAAAACCACCTTTTCCATCAAGAAGATGATGATTGCAGCCACTTGGCTGTGAAAAGTGTGCTTTTTGAGCTTTTTACGCTCTGAAAACGCTTATTTCACCATATGCAGTCACATACCGGGACCAAATCACAGTGGTCACTCATGCTAAAAAGTGAAAAATCTGCCAAAACAGGGCATAAAAAGACACAAAACCACCTTTTCCATCAAGAAGATGATGATTGCAGCCACTTGGCTGTGAAAAGTGTGCTTTTTGAGCTTTTTACGCTCTGAAAACGCTTATTTCACCATATGCAGTCACATACCGGGACCAAATCAGAGTGGTCACTGATGCTAAAAATTGAAAAATCTGCCAATTTAGGCCATAAAAAGACACAAAACCACCTTTTCCATCAAGAAGATGATGATTGCAGCCACTTGGCTGTGAAAAGTGTGCTTTTTGAGCTTTTTACGCTCTGAAAACGCTTATTTCACCATATGCAGTCACATACCGGGACCAAATCAGAGTGGTCACTGATGCTAAAAAGTGAAAAATCTGCCAAAACAGGGCATAAAAAGACACAAAACCACCTTTTCCATCAAGAAGATGATGATTGCAGCCACTTGGCTGTGAAAAGTGTGCTTTTTGAGCTTTTTACGCTCTGAAAACGCTTATTTCACCATATGCAGTCACATACCGGGACCAAATCACAGTGGTCACTGATGCTAAAAAGTGAAAAATCTGCCCATTTAGGCCATAAAAAGACAGAAAACCACCTTTTCCATCAAGAAGATGATGATTGCAGCCACTTGGCTGTGAAAAGTGTGCTTTTTGAGCTTTTTACGCTCTGAAAACGCTTATTTCACCATATGCAGTCACATACCGGGACCAAATCACAGTGGTCACTGATGCTAAAAAGTGAAAAATCTGCCCATTTAGGCCATAAAAAGACACAAAACCACCTTTTCCATCAAGAAGATGATGATTGCAGCCACTTGGCTGTGAAAAGTGTGCTTTTTGAGCTTTTTACGCTCTGAAAACGCTTATTTCACCATATGCAGTCACATACCGGGACCAAATCACAGTGGTCACTCATGCTAAAAAGTGAAAAATCTGCCAAAACAGGGCATAAAAAGACACCTTACCACCTTTTCCATCAAGAAGATGATGATTGCAGCCACTTGGCTGTGAAAAGTGTGCTTTTTGAGCTTTTTACGCTCTGAAAACGCTTATTTCACCATATGCAGTCACATACCGGGACCAAATCACAGTGGTCACTGATGCTAAAAAGTGAAAAATCTGCCAAAACAGGGCATAAAAAGACACCTTACCACCTTTTCCATCAAGAAGATGATGATTGCAGCCACTTGGCTGTGAAAAGTGTGCTTTTTGAGCTTTTTACGCTCTGAAAACGCTTAATTCACCATATGCAGTCACATACCGGGACCAAATCACAGTGGTCACTGATGCTAAAAAGTGAAAAATCTGCCAAAACAGGGCATAAAAAGACACAAAACCACCTTTTCCATCAAGACGATGATGATTGCAGCCACTTGGCTGTGAAAAGTGTGCTTTTTGAGCTTTTTACGCTCTCACAACGCTTATTTCACCATATGCAGTCACATACCGGGACCAAATCACAGTGGTCACTGATGCTAAAAAGTGAAAAATCTGCCAATTTAGGCCATAAAAAGACACAAAACCACCTTTTCCATCAAGAAGATGATGATTGCAGCCACTTGGCTGTGAAAAGTGTGCTTTTTGAGCTTTTTACGCTCTGAAAACGCTTATTTCACCATATGCAGTCACATACCGGGACCAAATCACAGTGGTCACTCATGCTAAAAAGTGAAAAATCTGCCAATTTAGGCCATAAAAAGACACAAAACCACCTTTTCCATCAAGAAGATGATGATTGCAGCCACTTGGCTGTGAAAAGTGTGCTTTTTGAGCTTTTTACGCTCTGAAAACGCTTATTTCACCATATGCAGTCACATACCGGGACCAAATCACAGTGGTCACTCATGCTAAAAAGTGAAAAATCTGCCAAAACAGGGCATAAAAAGACACAAAACCACCTTTTCCATCAAGAAGATCATGATTGCAGCCACTTGGCTGTGAAAAGTTTGCTTTTTGAGCTTTTTACGCTCTGAAAACGCTTATTTCACCATATGCAGTCACATACCGGGACCAAATCAGAGTGGTCACTGAAGCTAAAAAGTGAAAAATCTGCCAATTTAGGCCATAAAAAGACACAAAACCACCTTTTCCATCAAGAAGATGATGATTGCAGCCACTTGGCTGTGAAAAGTGTGCTTTTTGAGCTTTTTACGCTCTGAAAACGCTTATTTCACCATATGCAGTCACATACCGGGACCAAATCACAGTGGTCACTGATGCTAAAAAGTGAAAAATCTGCCAAAACAGGGCATAAAAAGACACAAAACCACCTTTTCCATCAAGAAGATGATGATTGCAGCCACTTGGCTGTGAAAAGTGTGCTTTTTGAGCTTTTTACGCTCTGAAAACGCTTATTTCACCATATGCAGTCACATACCGGGACCAAATCACAGTGGTCACTGATGCTAAAAAGTGAAAAATCTGCCAATTTAGGCCATAAAAAGACACAAAACCACCTTTTCCATCAAGAAGATGATGATTGCAGCCACTTGGCTGTGAAAAGTGTGCTTTTTGAGCTTTTTACGCTCTGAAAACGCTTATTTCACCATATGCAGTCACATACCGGGACCAAATCACAGTGGTCACTGATGCTAAAAAGTGAAAAATCTGCCAATTTAGGCCATAAAAAGACACCTTACCACCTTTTCCATCAAGAAGATGATGATTGCAGCCACTTGGCTGTGAAAAGTGTGCTTTTTGAGCTTTTTACGCTGTGAAAACGCTTATTTCACCATATGCAGTCACATACCGGGACCAAATCACAGTGGTCACTGATGCTAAAAAGTGAAAAATCTGCCAATTTAGCGCATAAAAAGACACAAAACCACCTTTTCCATCAAGAAGATGATGATTGCAGCCACTTGGCTGTGAAAAGTGTGCTTTTTGAGCTTTTTACGCTCTGAAAACGCTTATTTCACCATATGCAGTCACATACCGGGACCAAATCACAGTGGTCACTGATGCTAAAAAGTGAAAAATCTGCCAATTTAGGCCATAAAAAGACACAAAACCACCTTTTCCATCAAGAAGATGATGATTGCAGCCACTTGGCTGTGAAAAGTGTGCTTTTTGAGCTTTTTACGCTCTGAAAACGCTTATTTCACCATATGCAGTCACATACCGGGACCAAATCAGAGTGGTCACTGATGCTAAAAAGTGAAAAATCTGCCAATTTAGGCCATAAAAAGACACAAAACCACCTTTTCCATCAAGAAGATGATGATTGCAGCCACTTGGCTGTGAAAAGTGTGCTTTTTGAGCTTTTTACGCTCTGAAAACGCTTATTTCACCTTATGCAGTCACATACCGGGACCAAATCACAGTGGTCACTGATGCTAAAAAGTGAAAAATCTGCCAAAACAGGGCATAAAAAGACACAAAACCACATTTTCCATCAAGAAGATGATGATTGCAGCCACTTGGCTGTGAAAAGTGTGCTTTTTGAGCTTTTTACGCTCTGAAAACGCTTATTTCACCATATGCAGTCACATACCGGGACCAAATCACAGTGGTCACTCATGCTAAAAAGTGAAAAATCTGCCAAAACAGGGCATAAAAAGACACAAAACCACCTTTTCCATCAAGAAGATGATGATTGCAGCCACTTGGCTGTGAAAAGTGTGCTTTTTGAGCTTTTTACGCTCTGAAAACGCTTATTTCACCATATGCAGTCACATACCGGGACGAAATCAGAGTGGTCACTGATGCTAAAAAGTGAAAAATCTGCCAATTTAGGCCATAAAAAGACACAAAACCACCTTTTCCATCAAGAAGATGATGATTGCAGCCACTTGGCTGTGAAAAGTGTGCTTTTTGAGCTTTTTACGCTCTGAAAACGCTTATTTCACCATATGCAGTCACATACCGGGACCAAATCACAGTGGTCACTGATGCTAAAAAGTGAAAAATCTGCCAAAACAGGGCATAAAAAGACACAAAACCACCTTTTCCATCAAGAAGATGATGATTGCAGCCACTTGGCTGTGAAAAGTGTGCTTTTTGAGCTTTTTACGCTCTGAAAACGCTTATTTCACCATATGCAGTCAGATACCGGGACCAAATCACAGTGGTCACTGATGCTAAAAAGTGAAAAATCTGCCAATTTAGGCCATAAAAAGACACAAAACCACCTTTTCCATCAAGAAGATGATGATTGCAGCCACTTGGCTGTGAAAAGTGTGCTTTTTGAGCTTTTTACGCTCTGAAAACGCTTATTTCACCATATGCAGTCACATACCGGGACCAAATCACAGTGGTCACTGATGCTAAAAAGTGAAAAATCTGCCAAAACAGGGCATAAAAAGACACAAAACCACCTTTTCCATCAAGAAGATGATGATTGCAGCCACTTGGCTGTGAAAAGTTTGCTTTTTGAGCTTTTTACGCTCTGAAAACGCTTATTTCACCATATGCAGTCACATACCGGGACCAAATCACAGTGGTCACTGATGCTAAAAAGTGAAAAATCTGCCAATTTAGGCCATAAAAAGACACAAAACCACCTTTTCCATCAAGAAGATGATGATTGCAGCCACTTGGCTGTGAAAAGTGTGCTTTTTGAGCTTTTTACGCTGTGAAAACGCTTATTTCACCATATGCAGTCACATACCGGGACCAAATCACAGTGGTCACTGATGCTAAAAAGTGAAAAATCTGCCAATTTAGGCCATAAAAAGAGACAAAACCACCTTTTCCATCAAGAAGATGATGATTGCAGCCACTTGGCTGTGAAAAGTGTGCTTTTTGAGCTTTTTACGCTCTGAAAACGCTTATTTCACCATATGCAGTCACATACCGGGACCAAATCACAGTGGTCACTGATGCTAAAAAGTGAAAAATCTGCCAATTTAGGCCATAAAAAGACACAAAACCACCTTTTCCATCAAGAAGATGATGATTGCAGCCACTTGGCTGTGAAAAGTGTGCTTTTTGAGCTTTTTACGCTCTGAAAACGCTTATTTCACCGTATGCAGTCACATACCGGGACCAAATCACAGTGGTCACTGATGCTAAAAAGTGAAAAATCTGCCAATTTAGGCCATAAAAAGAGACAAAACCACCTTTTCCATCAAGAAGATGATGATTGCAGCCACTTGGCTGTGAAAAGTGTGCTTTTTGAGCTTTTTACGCTCTGAAAACGCTTATTTCACCATATGCAGTCACATACCGGGACCAAATCAGAGTGGTCACTGATGATAAAAAGTGAAAAATCTGCCAAAACAGGGCATAAAAAGACACAAAACCACCTTTTCCATCAAGAAGATGATGATTGCAGCCACTTGGCTGTGAAAAGTGTGCTTTTTGAGCTTTTTACGCTCTGAAAACGCTTATTTCACCATATGCAGTCACATACCGGGACCACATCAGAGTGGTCACTGATGCTAAAAAGTGAAAAATCTGCCAATTTAGGCCATAAAAAGACACAAAACCACCTTTTCCATCAAGAAGATGATGATTGCAGCCACTTGGCTGTGAAAAGTGTGCTTTTTGAGCTTTTTACGCTCTGAAAACGCTTATTTCACCATATGCAGTCACATACCGGGACCAAATCACAGTGGTCACTGATGCTAAAAAGTGAAAAATCTGCCAAAACAGGGCATAAAAAGACACAAAACCACCTTTTCCATCAAGAAGATGATGATTGCAGCCACTTGGCTGTGAAAAGTGTGCTTTTTGAGCTTTTTACGCTCTGAAAACGCTTATTTCACCATATGCAGTCACATACCGGGACCAAATCACAGTGGTCACTCATGCTAAAAAGTGAAAAATCTGCCAAAACAGGGCATAAAAAGACACAAAACCACCTTTTCCATCAAGAAGATGATGATTGCAGCCACTTGGCTGTGAAAGTGTGCTTTTTGAGCTTTTTACGCTCTGAAAACGCTTATTTCACCATATGCACTCACATACAGGGCACAAATCACAGAGTGGTCACTGATGCTTAAAAGTGAAAAATCTGCCAAAACAGGGCCTAAAAAGACACAAAACCACCTTTTCCATCAAGAAGATGATGATTGCAGCCACTTGGCTGTGAAAGTGTGTTTTTTGAGCTTTTTACGCTCTGAAAACGCTTATTTCACCATATGCAGTCACATACCGGGACCAAATCACAGTGGTCACTCATGCTAAAAAGTGAAAAATCTGCCAAAACAGGGCATAAAAAGACACAAAACCACCTTTTCCATCAAGAAGATGATGATTGCAGCCACTTGGCTGTGAAAGTGTGCTTTTTGAGCTTTTTACGCTCTGAAAACGCTTATTTCACCATATGCAGTCACATACCGGGACCAAATCACAGTGGTCACTGATGCTAAAAAGTGAAAAATCTGCCAAAACAGGGCATAAAAAGACACAAAACCACCTTTTCCATCAAGAAGATGATGATTGCAGCCACTTGGCTGTGAAAAGTGTGCTTTTTGAGCTTTTTACGCTCTGAAAACGCTTATTTCACCATATGCAGTCACATACCGGGACCAAATCACAGTGGTCACTCATGCTAAAAAGTGAAAAATCTGCCAAAACAGGGCATAAAAAGACACAAAACCACCTTTTCCATCAAGAAGATGATGATTGCAGCCACTTGGCTGTGAAAAGTGTGCTTTTTGAGCTTTTTACGCTCTGAAAACGCTTATTTCACCATATGCAGTCACATACCGGGACCAAATCAGAGTGGTCACTGATGCTAAAAAGTGAAAAATCTGCCAAAACAGGGCATAAAAAGACACAAAACCACCTTTTCCATCAAGAAGATGATGATTGCAGCCACTTGGCTGTGAAAAGTGTGCTTTTTGAGCTTTTTACGCTCTGAAAACGCTTATTTCACCATATGCAGTCACATACCGGGACCACATCAGAGTGGTCACTGATGCTAAAAAGTGAAAAATCTGCCAATTTAGGCCATAAAAAGACACAAAACCACCTTTTCCATCAAGAAGATGATGATTGCAGCCACTTGGCTGTGAAAAGTGTGCTTTTTGAGCTTTTTACGCTCTGAAAACGCTTATTTCACCATATGCAGTCACATACCGGGACCAAATCACAGTGGTCACTGATGCTAAAAAGTGAAAAATCTGCCAAAACAGGGCATAAAAAGACACAAAACCACCTTTTCCATCAAGAAGATGATGATTGCAGCCACTTGGCTGTGAAAAGTTTGCTTTTTGAGCTTTTTACGCTCTGAAAACGCTTATTTCACCATATGCAGTCACATACCGGGACCAAATCACAGTGGTCACTGATGCTAAAAAGTGAAAAATCTGCCAATTTAGGCCATAAAAAGACACAAAACCACCTTTTCCATCAAGAAGATGATGATTGCAGCCACTTGGCTGTGAAAAGTGTGCTTTTTGAGCTTTTTACGCTGTGAAAACGCTTATTTCACCATATGCAGTCACATACCGGGACCAAATCACAGTGGTCACTGATGCTAAAAAGTGAAAAATCTGCCAATTTAGGCCATAAAAAGAGACAAAACCACCTTTTCCATCAAGAAGATGATGATTGCAGCCACTTGGCTGTGAAAAGTGTGCTTTTTGAGCTTTTTACGCTCTGAAAACGCTTATTTCACCATATGCAGTCACATACCGGGACCAAATCACAGTGGTCACTGATGCTAAAAAGTGAAAAATCTGCCAATTTAGGCCATAAAAAGACACAAAACCACCTTTTCCATCAAGAAGATGATGATTGCAGCCACTTGGCTGTGAAAAGTGTGCTTTTTGAGCTTTTTACGCTCTGAAAACGCTTATTTCACCATATGCAGTCACATACCGGGACCAAATCACAGTGGTCACTGATGCTAAAAAGTGAAAAATCTGCCAATTTAGGCCATAAAAAGAGACAAAACCACCTTTTCCATCAAGAAGATGATGATTGCAGCCACTTGGCTGTGAAAAGTGTGCTTTTTGAGCTTTTTACGCTCTGAAAACGCTTATTTCACCATATGCAGTCACATACCGGGACCAAATCACAGTGGTCACTCATGCTAAAAAGTGAAAAATCTGCCAAAACAGGGCATAAAAAGACACAAAACCACCTTTTCCATCAAGAAGATGATGATTGCAGCCACTTGGCTGTGAAAAGTGTGCTTTTTGAGCTTTTTACGCTCTGAAAACGCTTATTTCACCATATGCAGTCACATACCGGGACCAAATCAGAGTGGTCACTGATGCTAAAAAGTGAAAAATCTGCCAATTTAGGGCATAAAAAGACACAAAACCACCTTTTCCATCAAGAAGATGATGATTGCAGCCACTTGGCTGTGAAAAGTGTGCTTTTTGAGCTTTTTACGCTCTGAAAACGCTTATTTCACCATATGCAGTCACATACCGGGACCAAATCAGAGTGGTCACTGATGCTAAAAAGTGAAAAATCTGCCAAAACAGGGCATAAGAAGACACAAAACCACCTTTTCCATCAAGAAGATGATGATTGCAGCCACTTGGCTGTGAAAAGTGTGCTTTTTGAGCTTTTTACGCTCTGAAAACGCTTATTTCACCATATGCAGTCACATACCGGGACCAAATCACAGTGGTCACTCATGCTAAAAAGTGAAAAATCTGCCAAAACAGGGCATAAGAAGACACAAAACCACCTTTTCCATCAAGAAGATGATGATTGCAGCCACTTGGCTGTGAAAAGTGTGCTTTTTGAGCTTTTTACGCTCTGAAAACGCTTATTTCACCATATGCAGTCACATACCGGGACCAAATCACAGTGGTCACTGATGCTAAAAAGTGAAAAATCTGCCAATTTAGGCCATAAAAAGACACAAAACCACCTTTTCCATCAAGAAGATGATGATTGCAGCCACTTGGCTGTGAAAAGTGTGCTTTTTGAGCTTTTTACGCTCTGAAAACGCTTATTTCACCATATGCAGTCACATACCGGGACCAAATCACAGTGGTCACTGATGCTAAAAAGTGAAAAATCTGCCAAAACAGGGCATAAAAAGACACAAAACCACCTTTTCCATCAAGAAGATGATGATTGCAGCCACTTGGCTGTGAAAAGTGTGCTTTTTGAGCTTTTTACGCTCTGAAAACGCTTATTTCACCATATGCAGTCACATACCGGGACCAAATCAGAGTGGTCACTGATGCTAAAAATTGAAAAATCTGCCAATTTAGGCCATAAAAAGACACAAAACCACCTTTTCCATCAAGAAGATGATGATTGCAGCCACTTGGCTGTGAAAAGTGTGCTTTTTGAGCTTTTTACGCTCTGAAAACGCTTATTTCACCATATGCAGTCACATACCGGGACCAAATCACAGTGGTCACTGATGCTAAAAAGTGAAAAATCTGCCAATTTAGGCCATAAAAAGACACAAAACCACCTTTTCCATCAAGAAGATGATGATTGCAGCCACTTGGCTGTGAAAAGTGTGCTTTTTGAGCTTTTTACGCTCTGAAAACGCTTATTTCACCATATGCAGTCACATACCGGGACGAAATCAGAGTGGTCACTGATGCTAAAAAGTGAAAAATCTGCCAAAACAGGGCATAAAAAGACACAAAACCACCTTTTCCATCAAGAAGATGATGATTGCAGCCACTTGGCTGTGAAAAGTGTGCTTTTTGAGCTTTTTACGCTCTGAAAACGCTTATTTCACCATATGCAGTCACATACCGGGACCAAATCAGAGTGGTCACTGATGCTAAAAAGTGAAAAATCTGCCAATTTAGGCCATAAAAAGACACCTTACCACCTTTTCCATCAAGAAGATGATGATTGCAGCCACTTGGCTGTGAAAAGTGTGCTTTTTGAGCTTTTTATGCTCTGAAAACGCTTATTTCACCATATGCAGTCACATACCGGGACCAAATCACAGTGGTCACTGATGCTAAAAAGTGAAAAATCTGCCAATTTAGGCCATAAAAAGACACAAAACCACCTTTTCCATCAAGAAGATGATGATTGCAGCCACTTGGCTGTGAAAAGTGTGCTTTTTGAGCTTTTTACGCTCTGAAAACGCTTATTTCACCATATGCAGTCACATACCGGGACCAAATCACAATGGTCACTGATGCTAAAAAGTGAAAAATCTGCCAATTTAGGGCATAAAAAGACACAAAACCACCTTTTCCATCAAGAAGATGATGATTGCAGCCACTTGGCTGTGAAAAGTGTGCTTTTTGAGCTTTTTACGCTCTGAAAACGCTTATTTCACCATATGCAGTCACATACCGGGACCAAATCAGAGTGGTCACTGATGCTAAAAAGTGAAAAATCTGCCAATTTAGGCCATAAAAAGACACAAAACCACCTTTTCCATCAAGAAGATGATGATTGCAGCCACTTGGCTGTGAAAAGTGTGCTTTTTGAGCTTTTTACGCTCTGAAAACGCTTATTTCACCATATGCAGTCACATACCGGGACCAAATCAGAGTGGTCACTGATGCTAAAAAGTGAAAAATCTGCCAAAACAGGGCATAAAAAGACACAAAACCACCTTTTCCATCAAGAAGATGATGATTGCAGCCACTTGGCTGTGAAAAGTGTGCTTTTTGAGCTTTTTACGCTCTGAAAACGCTTATTTCACCATATGCAGTCACATACCGGGACCACATCAGAGTGGTCACTGATGCTAAAAAGTGAAAAATCTGCCAATTTAGGCCATAAAAAGACACAAAACCACCTTTTCCATCAAGAAGATGATGATTGCAGCCACTTGGCTGTGAAAAGTGTGCTTTTTGAGCTTTTTACGCTCTGAAAACGCTTATTTCACCATATGCAGTCACATACCGGGACCACATCAGAGTGGTCACTGATGCTAAAAAGTGAAAAATCTGCCAATTTAGGCCATAAAAAGACACAAAACCACCTTTTCCATCAAGAAGATGATGATTGCAGCCACTTGGCTGTGAAAAGTGTGCTTTTTGAGCTTTTTACGCTCTGAAAACGCTTATTTCACCATATGCAGTCACATACCGGGACCAAATCACAGTGGTCACTGATGCTAAAAAGTGAAAAATCTGCCAATTTAGGGCATAAAAAGACACAAAACCACCTTTTCCATCAAGAAGATGATGATTGCAGCCACTTGGCTGTGAAAAGTGTGCTTTTTGAGCTTTTTACGCTCTGAAAACGCTTATTTCACCATATGCAGTCACATACCGGGACCAAATCAGAGTGGTCACTCATGCTAAAAAGTGAAAAATCTGCCAAAACAGGGCATAAAAAGACACCTTACCACCTTTTCCATCAAGAAGATGATGATTGCAGCCACTTGGCTGTGAAAAGTGTGCTTTTTGAGCTTTTTACGCTCTGAAAACGCTTATTTCACCATATGCAGTCACATACCGGGACGAAATCAGAGTGGTCACTGATGCTAAAAAGTGAAAAATCTGCCAATTTAGGCCATAAAAAGACACAAAACCGCCTTTTCCATCAAGAAGATGATGATTGCAGCCACTTGGCTGTGAAAAGTGTGCTTTTTGAGCTTTTTACGCTCTGAAAACGCTTATTTCACCATATGCAGTCACATACCGGGACCAAATCACAGTGGTCACTGATGCTAAAAAGTGAAAAATCTGCCAATTTAGGCCATAAAAAGACACAAAACCACCTTTTCCATCAAGAAGATGATGATTGCAGCCACTTGGCTGTGAAAAGTGTGCTTTTTGAGCTTTTTACGCTCTGAAAACGCTTATTTCACCATATGCAGTCACATACCGGGACCACATCAGAGTGGTCACTGATGCTAAAAAGTGAAAAATCTGCCAATTTAGGCCATAAAAAGACACAAAACCACCTTTTCCATCAAGAAGATGATGATTGCAGCCACTTGGCTGTGAAAAGTGTGCTTTTTGAGCTTTTTACGCTCTGAAAACGCTTATTTCACCATATGCAGTCACATACCGGGACCACATCAGAGTGGTCACTGATGCTAAAAAGTGAAAAATCTGCCAATTTAGGCCATAAAAAGACACAAAACCACCTTTTCCATCAAGAAGATGATGATTGCAGCCACTTGGCTGTGAAAAGTGTGCTTTTTGAGCTTTTTACGCTCTGAAAACGCTTATTTCACCATATGCAGTCACATACCGGGACCAAATCACAGTGGTCACTGATGCTAAAAAGTGAAAAATCTGCCAATTTAGGGCATAAAAAGACACAAAACCACCTTTTCCATCAAGAAGATGATGATTGCAGCCACTTGGCTGTGAAAAGTGTGCTTTTTGAGCTTTTTACGCTCTGAAAACGCTTATTTCACCATATGCAGTCACATACCGGGACCAAATCAGAGTGGTCACTCATGCTAAAAAGTGAAAAATCTGCCAAAACAGGGCATAAAAAGACACCTTACCACCTTTTCCATCAAGAAGATGATGATTGCAGCCACTTGGCTGTGAAAAGTGTGCTTTTTGAGCTTTTTACGCTCTGAAAACGCTTATTTCACCATATGCAGTCACATACCGGGACGAAATCAGAGTGGTCACTGATGCTAAAAAGTGAAAAATCTGCCAATTTAGGCCATAAAAAGACACAAAACCGCCTTTTCCATCAAGAAGATGATGATTGCAGCCACTTGGCTGTGAAAAGTGTGCTTTTTGAGCTTTTTACGCTCTGAAAACGCTTATTTCACCATATGCAGTCACATACCGGGACCAAATCACAGTGGTCACTGATGCTAAAAAGTGAAAAATCTGCCAATTTAGGCCATAAAAAGACACCTTACCACCTTTTCCATCAAGAAGATGATGATTGCAGCCACTTGGCTGTGAAAAGTGTGCTTTTTGAGCTTTTTACGCTCTGAAAACGCTTATTTCACCATATGCAGTCACATACCGGGACGAAATCAGAGTGGTCACTGATGCTAAAAAGTGAAAAATCTGCCAATTTAGGCCATAAAAAGACACAAAACCGCCTTTTCCATCAAGAAGATGATGATTGCAGCCACTTGGCTGTGAAAAGTGTGCTTTTTGAGCTTTTTACGCTCTGAAAACGCTTATTTCACCATATGCAGTCACATACCGGGACCAAATCACAGTGGTCACTGATGCTAAAAAGTGAAAAATCTGCCAATTTAGGCCATAAAAAGACACAAAACCACCTTTTCCATCAAGAAGATGATGATTGCAGCCACTTGGCTGTGAAAAGTGTGCTTTTTGAGCTTTTTACGCTCTGAAAACGCTTATTTCACCATATGCAGTCACATACCGGGACCAAATCAGAGTGGTCACTGATGCTAAAAAGTGAAAAATCTGCCAAAACAGGGCATAAAAAGACACCTTACCACCTTTTCCATCAAGAAGATGATGATTGCAGCCACTTGGCTGTGAAAAGTGTGCTTTTTGAGCTTTTTACGCTCTGAAAACGCTTATTTCACCATATGCAGTCACATACCGGGACCAAATCAGAGTGGTCACTGATGCTAAAAAGTGAAAAATCTGCCAAAACAGGGCATAAAAAGACACCTTACCACCTTTTCCATCAAGAAGATGATGATTGCAGCCACTTGGCTGTGAAAAGTGTGCTTTTTGAGCTTTTTACGCTCTGAAAACGCTTATTTCACCATATGCAGTCACATACCGGGACGAAATCAGAGTGGTCACTGATGCTAAAAAGTGAAAAATCTGCCAATTTAGGCCATAAAAAGACACAAAACCGCCTTTTCCATCAAGAAGATGATGATTGCAGCCACTTGGCTGTGAAAAGTGTGCTTTTTGAACTTTTTACGCTCTGAAAACGCTTATTTCACCATATGCAGTCACATATCGGGACCAAATCACAGTGGTCACTGATGCTAAAAAGTGAAAAATCTGCCAATTTAGGCCATAAAAAGACACAAAACCACCTTTTCCATCAAGAAGATGATGATTGCAGCCACTTGGCTGTGAAAATTGTGCTTTTTGAGGTTTTTACGCTCTGAAAACGCTTATTTCACCATATGCAGTCACATACCGGGACCAAATCACAGTGGTCACTGATGCTAAAAAGTGAAAAATCTGCCAAAACAGGGCATAAAAAGACACAAAACCACCTTTTCCATCAAGAAGATGATGATTGCAGCCACTTGGCTGTGAAAAGTGTGCTTTTTGAGCTTTTTACGCTCTGAAAACGCTTATTTCACCATATGCAGTCACATACCGGGACGAAATCAGAGTGGTCACTGATGCTAAAAAGTGAAAAATCTGCCAAAACAGGGCATAAGAAGACACAAAACCACCTTTTCCATCAAGAAGATGATGATTGCAGCCACTTGGCTGTGAAAAGTGTGCTTTTTGAGCTTTTTACGCTCTGAAAACGCTTATTTCACCATATGCAGTCACATACCGGGACCAAATCACAGTGGTCACTGATGCTAAAAAGTGAAAAATCTGCCAAAACAGGGCATAAAAAGACACAAAACCACCTTTTCCATCAAGAAGATGATGATTGCAGCCACTTGGCTGTGAAAAGTGTGCTTTTTGAGCTTTTTACGCTCTGAAAACGCTTATTTCACCATATGCAGTCACATACCGGGACCAAATCACAGTGGTCACTGATGCTAAAAAGTGAAAAATCTGCCAATTTAGGCCATAAAAAGACACAAAACCACCTTTTCTCCATCAAGAAGATGATGATTGCAGCCACTTGGCTGTGAAAATTGTGCTTTTTGAGCTTTTTACGCTCTGAAAACGCTTATTTCACCATATGCAGTCACATACCGGGACGAAATCAGAGTGGTCACTGATGCTAAAAAGTGAAAAATCTGCCAAAACAGGGCATAAAAAGACACAAAACCACCTTTTCCATCAAGAAGATGATGATTGCAGCCACTTGGCTGTGAAAAGTGTGCTTTTTGAGCTTTTTACGCTCTGAAAACGCTTATTTCACCATATGCAGTCACATACCGGGACCAAATCAGAGTGGTCACTGATGCTAAAAAGGGAAAAATCTGCCAATTTAGGCCATAAAAAGACACCTTACCACCTTTTCCATCAAGAAGATGATGATTGCAGCCACTTGGCTGTGAAAAGTGTGCTTTTTGAGCTTTTTATGCTCTGAAAACGCTTATTTCACCATATGCAGTCACATACCGGGACCAAATCACAGTGGTCACTGATGCTAAAAAGTGAAAAATCTGCCAATTTAGGCCATAAAAAGACACAAAACCACCTTTTCCATCAAGAAGATGATGATTGCAGCCACTTGGCTGTGAAAAGTGTGCTTTTTGAGCTTTTTACGCTCTGAAAACGCTTATTTCACCATATGCAGTCACATACCGGGACCAAATCACAATGGTCACTGATGCTAAAAAGTGAAAAATCTGCCAATTTAGGGCATAAAAAGACACAAAACCACCTTTTCCATCAAGAAGATGATGATTGCAGCCACTTGGCTGTGAAAAGTGTGCTTTTTGAGCTTTTTACGCTCTGAAAACGCTTATTTCACCATATGCAGTCACATACCGGGACCAAATCAGAGTGGTCACTGATGCTAAAAAGTGAAAAATCTGCCAATTTAGGCCATAAAAAGACACAAAACCACCTTTTCCATCAAGAAGATGATGATTGCAGCCACTTGGCTGTGAAAAGTGTGCTTTTTGAGCTTTTTACGCTCTGAAAACGCTTATTTCACCATATGCAGTCACATACCGGGACCAAATCATAGTGGTCACTGATGCTAAAAAGTGAAAAATCTGCCAAAACAGGGCATAAAAAGACACAAAACCACCTTTTCCATCAAGAAGATGATGATTGCAGCCACTTGGCTGTGAAAAGTGTGCTTTTTGAGCTTTTTACGCTCTGAAAACGCTTATTTCACCATATGCAGTCACATACCGGGACCACATCAGAGTGGTCACTGATGCTAAAAAGTGAAAAATCTGCCAATTTAGGCCATAAAAAGACACAAAACCACCTTTTCCATCAAGAAGATGATGATTGCAGCCACTTGGCTGTGAAAAGTGTGCTTTTTGAGCTTTTTACGCTCTGAAAACGCTTATTTCACCATATGCAGTCACATACCGGGACCAAATCAGAGTGGTCACTGATGCTAAAAAGTGAAAAATCTGCCAATTTAGGCCATAAAAAGACACCTTACCACCTTTTCCATCAAGAAGATGATGATTGCAGCCACTTGGCTGTGAAAAGTGTGCTTTTTGAGCTTTTTATGCTCTGAAAACGCTTATTTCACCATATGCAGTCACATACCGGGACCAAATCACAGTGGTCACTGATGCTAAAAAGTGAAAAATCTGCCAAAACAGGGCATAAAAAGACACAAAACCACCTTTTCCATCAAGAAGATGATGATTGCAGCCACTTGGCTGTGAAAAGTGTGCTTTTTGAGCTTTTTACGCTCTGAAAACGCTTATTTCACCATATGCAGTCACATACCGGGACCAAATCACAATGGTCACTGATGCTAAAAAGTGAAAAATCTGCCAATTTAGGGCATAAAAAGACACAAAACCACCTTTTCCATCAAGAAGATGATGATTGCAGCCACTTGGCTGTGAAAAGTGTGCTTTTTGAGCTTTTTACGCTCTGAAAACGCTTATTTCACCATATGCAGTCACATACCGGGACCAAATCAGAGTGGTCACTGATGCTAAAGAGTGAAAAATCTGCCAATTTAGGCCATAAAAAGACACAAAACCACCTTTTCCATCAAGAAGATGATGATTGCAGCCACTTGGCTGTGAAAAGTGTGCTTTTTGAGCTTTTTACGCTCTGAAAACGCTTATTTCACCATATGCAGTCACATACCGGGACCAAATCAGAGTGGTCACTGATGCTAAAAAGTGAAAAATCTGCCAAAACAGGGCATAAAAAGACACAAAACCACCTTTTCCATCAAGAAGATGATGATTGCAGCCACTTGGCTGTGAAAAGTGTGCTTTTTGAGCTTTTTACGCTCTGAAAACGCTTATTTCACCATATGCAGTCACATACCGGGACCACATCAGAGTGGTCACTGATGCTAAAAAGTGAAAAATCTGCCAATTTAGGCCATAAAAAGACACAAAACCACCTTTTCCATCAAGAAGATGATGATTGCAGCCACTTGGCTGTGAAAAGTGTGCTTTTTGAGCTTTTTACGCTCTGAAAACGCTTATTTCACCATATGCAGTCACATACCGGGACCAAATCACAGTGGTCACTGATGCTAAAAAGTGAAAAATCTGCCAATTTAGGGCATAAAAAGACACAAAACCACCTTTTCCATCAAGAAGATGATGATTGCAGCCACTTGGCTGTGAAAAGTGTGCTTTTTGAGCTTTTTACGCTCTGAAAACGCTTATTTCACCATATGCAGTCACATACCGGGACCAAATCAGAGTGGTCACTGATGCTAAAAAGTGAAAAATCTGCCAAAACAGGGCATAAAAAGACACCTTACCACCTTTTCCATCAAGAAGATGATGATTGCAGCCACTTGGCTGTGAAAAGTGTGCTTTTTGAGCTTTTTACGCTCTGAAAACGCTTATTTCACCATATGCAGTCACATACCGGGACCAAATCACAGTGGTCACTGATGCTAAAAAGTGAAAAATCTGCCAATTTAGGCCATAAAAAGACACAAAACCACCTTTTCCATCAAGAAGATGATGATTGCAGCCACTTGGCTGTGAAAATTGTGCTTTTTGAGGTTTTTACGCTCTGAAAACGCTTATTTCACCATATGCAGTCACATACCGGGACCAAATCACAGTGGTCACTGATGCTAAAAAGTGAAAAATCTGCCAATTTAGGGCATAAAAAGACACAAAACCACCTTTTCCATCAAGAAGATGATGATTGCAGCCACTTGGCTGTGAAAAGTGTGCTTTTTGAGCTTTTTACGCTCTGAAAACGCTTATTTCACCATATGCAGTCACATACCGGGACCAAATCACAGTGGTCACTGATGCTAAAAAGTGAAAAATCTGCCAATTTAGGGCATAAAAAGACACAAAACCACCTTTTCCATCAAGAAGATGATGATTGCAGCCACTTGGCTGTGAAAAGTGTGCTTTTTGAGCTTTTTACGCTCTGAAAACGCTTATTTCACCATATGCAGTCACATACCGGGACGAAATCAGAGTGGTCACTGATGCTAAAAAGTGAAAAATCTGCCAATTTAGGCCATAAAAAGACACAAAACCGCCTTTTCCATCAAGAAGATGATGATTGCAGCCACTTGGCTGTGAAAAGTGTGCTTTTTGAGCTTTTTACGCTCTGAAAACGCTTATTTCACCATATGCAGTCACATACCGGGACCAAATCACAGTGGTCACTGATGCTAAAAAGTGAAAAATCTGCCAAAACAGGGCATAAAAAGACACAAAACCACCTTTTCCATCAAGAAGATGATGATTGCAGCCACTTGGCTGTGAAAAGTGTGCTTTTTGAGCTTTTTACGCTCTGAAAACGCTTATTTCACCATATGCAGTCACATACCGGGACCAAATCACAGTGGTCACTGATGCTAAAAAGTGAAAAATCTGCCAATTTAGGCCATAAAAAGACACAAAACCACCTTTTCTCCATCAAGAAGATGATGATTGCAGCCACTTGGCTGTGAAAATTGTGCTTTTTGAGCTTTTTACGCTCTGAAAACGCTTATTTCACCATATGCAGTCACATACCGGGACGAAATCAGAGTGGTCACTGATGCTAAAAAGTGAAAAATCTGCCAAAACAGGGCATAAAAAGACACAAAACCACCTTTTCCATCAAGAAGATGATGATTGCAGCCACTTGGCTGTGAAAAGTGTGCTTTTTGAGCTTTTTACGCTCTGAAAACGCTTATTTCACCATATGCAGTCACATACCGGGACCAAATCAGAGTGGTCACTGATGCTAAAAAGTGAAAAATCTGCCAATTTAGGCCATAAAAAGACACCTTACCACCTTTTCCATCAAGAAGATGATGATTGCAGCCACTTGGCTGTGAAAAGTGTGCTTTTTGAGCTTTTTATGCTCTGAAAACGCTTATTTCACCATATGCAGTCACATACCGGGACCAAATCACAGTGGTCACTGATGCTAAAAAGTGAAAAATCTGCCAATTTAGGCCATAAAAAGACACAAAACCACCTTTTCCATCAAGAAGATGATGATTGCAGCCACTTGGCTGTGAAAAGTGTGCTTTTTGAGCTTTTTACGCTCTGAAAACGCTTATTTCACCATATGCAGTCACATACCGGGACCAAATCACAATGGTCACTGATGCTAAAAAGTGAAAAATCTGCCAATTTAGGGCATAAAAAGACACAAAACCACCTTTTCCATCAAGAAGATGATGATTGCAGCCACTTGGCTGTGAAAAGTGTGCTTTTTGAGCTTTTTACGCTCTGAAAACGCTTATTTCACCATATGCAGTCACATACCGGGACCAAATCAGAGTGGTCACTGATGCTAAAAAGTGAAAAATCTGCCAAAACAGGGCATAAAAAGACACAAAACCACCTTTTCCATCAAGAAGATGATGATTGCAGCCACTTGGCTGTGAAAAGTGTGCTTTTTGAGCTTTTTACGCTCTGAAAACGCTTATTTCACCATATGCAGTCACATACCGGGACCACATCAGAGTGGTCACTGATGCTAAAAAGTGAAAAATCTGCCAATTTAGGCCATAAAAAGACACAAAACCACCTTTTCCATCAAGAAGATGATGATTGCAGCCACTTGGCTGTGAAAAGTGTGCTTTTTGAGCTTTTTACGCTCTGAAAACGCTTATTTCACCATATGCAGTCACATACCGGGACCAAATCAGAGTGGTCACTGATGCTAAAAAGTGAAAAATCTGCCAAAACAGGGCATAAGAAGACACAAAACCACCTTTTCCATCAAGAAGATGATGATTGCAGCCACTTGGCTGTGAAAAGTGTGCTTTTTGAGCTTTTTACGCTCTGAAAACGCTTATTTCACCATATGCAGTCACATACCGGGACCAAATCACAGTGGTCACTCATGCTAAAAAGTGAAAAATCTGCCAAAACAGGGCATAAAAAGACACAAAACCACCTTTTCCATCAAGAAGATGATGATTGCAGCCACTTGGCTGTGAAAAGTGTGCTTTTTGAGCTTTTTACGCTCTGAAAACGCTTATTTCACCATATGCAGTCACATACCGGGACCAAATCAGAGTGGTCACTGATGCTAAAAAGTGAAAAATCTGCCAATTTAGGGCATAAAAAGACACAAAACCACCTTTTCCATCAAGAAGATGATGATTGCAGCCACTTGGCTGTGAAAAGTGTGCTTTTTGAGCTTTTTACGCTCTGAAAACGCTTATTTCACCATATGCAGTCACATACCGGGACCAAATCACAGTGGTCACTGATGCTAAAAAGTGAAAAATCTGCCAATTTAGGCCATAAAAAGACACAAAACCACCTTTTCCATCAAGAAGATGATGATTGCAGCCACTTGGCTGTGAAAAGTGTGCTTTTTGAGCTTTTTACGCTCTGAAAACGCTTATTTCACCATATGCAGTCACATACCGGGACCAAATCAGAGTGGTCACTGATGCTAAAAAGTGAAAAATCTGCCAAAACAGGGCATAAGAAGACACAAAACCACCTTTTCCATCAAGAAGATGATGATTGCAGCCACTTGGCTGTGAAAAGTGTGCTTTTTGAGCTTTTTACGCTCTGAAAACGCTTATTTCACCATATGCAGTCACATACCGGGACCAAATCAGAGTGGTCACTGATGCTAAAAAGTGAAAAATCTGCCAATTTAGGGCATAAAAAGACACAAAACCACCTTTTCCATCAAGAAGATGATGATTGCAGCCACTTGGCTGTGAAAAGTGTGCTTTTTGAGCTTTTTACGCTCTGAAAACGCTTATTTCACCATATGCAGTCACATACCGGGACGAAATCAGAGTGGTCACTGATGCTAAAAAGTGAAAAATCTGCCAATTTAGGCCATAAAAAGACACAAAACCGCCTTTTCCATCAAGAAGATGATGATTGCAGCCACTTGGCTGTGAAAAGTGTGCTTTTTGAGCTTTTTACGCTCTGAAAACGCTTATTTCACCATATGCAGTCACATATCGGGACCAAATCACAGTGGTCACTGATGCTAAAAAGTGAAAAATCTGCCAATTTAGGCCATAAAAAGACACAAAACCACCTTTTCCATCAAGAAGATGATGATTGCAGCCACTTGGCTGTGAAAATTGTGCTTTTTGAGGTTTTTACGCTCTGAAAACGCTTATTTCACCATATGCAGTCACATACCGGGACCAAATCACAGTGGTCACTGATGCTAAAAAGTGAAAAATCTGCCAAAACAGGGCATAAAAAGACACAAAACCACCTTTTCCATCAAGAAGATGATGATTGCAGCCACTTGGCTGTGAAAAGTGTGCTTTTTGAGCTTTTTACGCTCTGAAAACGCTTATTTCACCATATGCAGTCACATACCGGGACGAAATCAGAGTGGTCACTGATGCTAAAAAGTGAAAAATCTGCCAAAACAGGGCATAAGAAGACACAAAACCACCTTTTCCATCAAGAAGATGATGATTGCAGCCACTTGGCTGTGAAAAGTGTGCTTTTTGAGCTTTTTACGCTCTGAAAACGCTTATTTCACCATATGCAGTCACATACCGGGACCAAATCACAGTGGTCACTGATGCTAAAAAGTGAAAAATCTGCCAAAACAGGGCATAAAAAGACACAAAACCACCTTTTCCATCAAGAAGATGATGATTGCAGCCACTTGGCTGTGAAAAGTGTGCTTTTTGAGCTTTTTACGCTCTGAAAACGCTTATTTCACCATATGCAGTCACATACCGGGACCAAATCACAGTGGTCACTGATGCTAAAAAGTGAAAAATCTGCCAATTTAGGCCATAAAAAGACACAAAACCACCTTTTCTCCATCAAGAAGATGATGATTGCAGCCACTTGGCTGTGAAAATTGTGCTTTTTGAGCTTTTTACGCTCTGAAAACGCTTATTTCACCATATGCAGTCACATACCGGGACGAAATCAGAGTGGTCACTGATGCTAAAAAGTGAAAAATCTGCCAAAACAGGGCATAAAAAGACACAAAACCACCTTTTCCATCAAGAAGATGATGATTGCAGCCACTTGGCTGTGAAAAGTGTGCTTTTTGAGCTTTTTACGCTCTGAAAACGCTTATTTCACCATATGCAGTCACATACCGGGACCAAATCAGAGTGGTCACTGATGCTAAAAAGTGAAAAATCTGCCAATTTAGGCCATAAAAAGACACCTTACCACCTTTTCCATCAAGAAGATGATGATTGCAGCCACTTGGCTGTGAAAAGTGTGCTTTTTGAGCTTTTTATGCTCTGAAAACGCTTATTTCACCATATGCAGTCACATACCGGGACCAAATCACAGTGGTCACTGATGCTAAAAAGTGAAAAATCTGCCAATTTAGGCCATAAAAAGACACAAAACCACCTTTTCCATCAAGAAGATGATGATTGCAGCCACTTGGCTGTGAAAAGTGTGCTTTTTGAGCTTTTTACGCTCTGAAAACGCTTATTTCACCATATGCAGTCACATACCGGGACCAAATCACAATGGTCACTGATGCTAAAAAGTGAAAAATCTGCCAATTTAGGGCATAAAAAGACACAAAACCACCTTTTCCATCAAGAAGATGATGATTGCAGCCACTTGGCTGTGAAAAGTGTGCTTTTTGAGCTTTTTACGCTCTGAAAACGCTTATTTCACCATATGCAGTCACATACCGGGACCAAATCAGAGTGGTCACTGATGCTAAAAAGTGAAAAATCTGCCAATTTAGGCCATAAAAAGACACAAAACCACCTTTTCCATCAAGAAGATGATGATTGCAGCCACTTGGCTGTGAAAAGTGTGCTTTTTGAGCTTTTTACGCTCTGAAAACGCTTATTTCACCATATGCAGTCACATACCGGGACCAAATCAGAGTGGTCACTGATGCTAAAAAGTGAAAAATCTGCCAAAACAGGGCATAAAAAGACACAAAACCACCTTTTCCATCAAGAAGATGATGATTGCAGCCACTTGGCTGTGAAAAGTGTGCTTTTTGAGCTTTTTACGCTCTGAAAACGCTTATTTCACCATATGCAGTCACATACCGGGACCACATCAGAGTGGTCACTGATGCTAAAAAGTGAAAAATCTGCCAATTTAGGCCATAAAAAGACACAAAACCACCTTTTCCATCAAGAAGATGATGATTGCAGCCACTTGGCTGTGAAAAGTGTGCTTTTTGAGCTTTTTACGCTCTGAAAACGCTTATTTCACCATATGCAGTCACATACCGGGACCAAATCAGAGTGGTCACTGATGCTAAAAAGTGAAAAATCTGCCAAAACAGGGCATAAGAAGACACAAAACCACCTTTTCCATCAAGAAGATGATGATTGCAGCCACTTGGCTGTGAAAAGTGTGCTTTTTGAGCTTTTTACGCTCTGAAAACGCTTATTTCACCATATGCAGTCACATACCGGGACCACATCAGAGTGGTCACTGATGCTAAAAAGTGAAAAATCTGCCAATTTAGGCCATAAAAAGACACAAAACCACCTTTTCCATCAAGAAGATGATGATTGCAGCCACTTGGCTGTGAAAAGTGTGCTTTTTGAGCTTTTTACGCTCTGAAAACGCTTATTTCACCATATGCAGTCACATACCGGGACCAAATCAGAGTGGTCACTGATGCTAAAAAGTGAAAAATCTGCCAAAACAGGGCATAAGAAGACACAAAACCACCTTTTCCATCAAGAAGATGATGATTGCAGCCACTTGGCTGTGAAAAGTGTGCTTTTTGAGCTTTTTACGCTCTGAAAACGCTTATTTCACCATATGCAGTCACATACCGGGACCAAATCACAGTGGTCACTCATGCTAAAAAGTGAAAAATCTGCCAAAACAGGGCATAAAAAGACACAAAACCACCTTTTCCATCAAGAAGATGATGATTGCAGCCACTTGGCTGTGAAAAGTGTGCTTTTTGAGCTTTTTACGCTCTGAAAACGCTTATTTCACCATATGCAGTCACATACCGGGACCAAATCAGAGTGGTCACTGATGCTAAAAAGTGAAAAATCTGCCAATTTAGGGCATAAAAAGACACAAAACCACCTTTTCCATCAAGAAGATGATGATTGCAGCCACTTGGCTGTGAAAAGTGTGCTTTTTGAGCTTTTTACGCTCTGAAAACGCTTATTTCACCATATGCAGTCACATACCGGGACCAAATCACAGTGGTCACTGATGCTAAAAAGTGAAAAATCTGCCAATTTAGGCCATAAAAAGACACAAAACCACCTTTTCCATCAAGAAGATGATGATTGCAGCCACTTGGCTGTGAAAAGTGTGCTTTTTGAGCTTTTTACGCTCTGAAAACGCTTATTTCACCATATGCAGTCACATACCGGGACCAAATCAGAGTGGTCACTGATGCTACAAAGTGAAAAATCTGCCAATTTAGGCCATAAAAAGACACAAAACCACCTTTTCCATCAAGAAGATGATGATTGCAGCCACTTGGCTGTGAAAAGTGTGCTTTTTGAGCTTTTTACGCTCTGAAAACGCTTATTTCACCATATGCAGTCACATACCGGGACCAAATCAGAGTGGTCACTGATGCTAAAAAGTGAAAAATCTGCCAAAACAGGGCATAAGAAGACACAAAACCACCTTTTCCATCAAGAAGATGATGATTGCAGCCACTTGGCTGTGAAAAGTGTGCTTTTTGAGCTTTTTACGCTCTGAAAACGCTTATTTCACCATATGCAGTCACATACCGGGACCAAATCACAGTGGTCACTGATGCTAAAAAGTGAAAAATCTGCCAATTTAGGCCATAAAAAGACACAAAACCACCTTTTCCATCAAGAAGATGATGATTGCAGCCACTTGGCTGTGAAAAGTGTGCTTTTTGAGCTTTTTACGCTCTGAAAACGCTTATTTCACCATATGCAGTCACATACCGGGACCAAATCAGAGTGGTCACTGATGCTAAAAAGTGAAAAATCTGCCAAAACAGGGCATAAAAAGACACCTTACCACCTTTTCCATCAAGAAGATGATGATTGCAGCCACTTGGCTGTGAAAAGTGTGCTTTTTGAGCTTTTTACGCTCTGAAAACGCTTATTTCACCATATGCAGTCACATACCGGGACCAAATCACAGTGGTCACTGATGCTAAAAAGTGAAAAATCTGCCAATTTAGGCCATAAAAAGACACAAAACCACCTTTTCCATCAAGAAGATGATGATTGCAGCCACTTGGCTGTGAAAATTGTGCTTTTTGAGGTTTTTACGCTCTGAAAACGCTTATTTCACCATATGCAGTCACATACCGGGACCAAATCACAGTGGTCACTGATGCTAAAAAGTGAAAAATCTGCCAATTTAGGGCATAAAAAGACACAAAACCACCTTTTCCATCAAGAAGATGATGATTGCAGCCACTTGGCTGTGAAAAGTGTGCTTTTTGAGCTTTTTACGCTCTGAAAACGCTTATTTCACCATATGCAGTCACATACCGGGACCAAATCACAGTGGTCACTGATGCTAAAAAGTGAAAAATCTGCCAATTTAGGGCATAAAAAGACACAAAACCACCTTTTCCATCAAGAAGATGATGATTGCAGCCACTTGGCTGTGAAAAGTGTGCTTTTTGAGCTTTTTACGCTCTGAAAACGCTTATTTCACCATATGCAGTCACATACCGGGACCAAATCACAGTGGTCACTGATGCTAAAAAGTGAAAAATCTGCCAAAACTGGGCATAAAAAGACACAAAACCACCTTTTCCATCAAGAAGATGATGATTGCAGCCACTTGGCTGTGAAAAGTGTGCTTTTTGAGCTTTTTACGCTCTGAAAACGCTTATTTCACCATATGCAGTCACATACCGGGACCAAATCACAGTGGTCACTGATGCTAAAAAGTGAAAAATCTGCCAATTTAGGCCATAAAAAGACACAAAACCACCTTTTCTCCATCAAGAAGATGATGATTGCAGCCACTTGGCTGTGAAAATTGTGCTTTTTGAGCTTTTTACGCTCTGAAAACGCTTATTTCACCATATGCAGTCACATACCGGGACGAAATCAGAGTGGTCACTGATGCTAAAAAGTGAAAAATCTGCCAAAACAGGGCATAAAAAGACACAAAACCACCTTTTCCATCAAGAAGATGATGATTGCAGCCACTTGGCTGTGAAAAGTGTGCTTTTTGAGCTTTTTACGCTCTGAAAACGCTTATTTCACCATATGCAGTCACATACCGGGACCAAATCACAGTGGTCACTGATGCTAAAAAGTGAAAAATCTGCCAAAACAGGGCATAAAAAGACACAAAACCACCTTTTCCATCAAGAAGATGATGATTGCAGCCACTTGGCTGTGAAAAGTGTGCTTTTTGAGCTTTTTACGCTCTGAAAACGCTTATTTCACCATATGCAGTCACATACCGGGACCAAATCACAGTGGTCACTGATGCTAAAAAGTGAAAAATCTGCCAATTTAGGCCATAAAAAGACACAAAACCACCTTTTCTCCATCAAGAAGATGATGATTGCAGCCACTTGGCTGTGAAAATTGTGCTTTTTGAGCTTTTTACGCTCTGAAAACGCTTATTTCACCATATGCAGTCACATACCGGGACGAAATCAGAGTGGTCACTGATGCTAAAAAGTGAAAAATCTGCCAAAACAGGGCATAAAAAGACACAAAACCACCTTTTCCATCAAGAAGATGATGATTGCAGCCACTTGGCTGTGAAAAGTGTGCTTTTTGAGCTTTTTACGCTCTGAAAACGCTTATTTCACCATATGCAGTCACATACCGGGACCAAATCAGAGTGGTCACTGATGCTAAAAAGTGAAAAATCTGCCAATTTAGGCCATAAAAAGACACCTTACCACCTTTTCCATCAAGAAGATGATGATTGCAGCCACTTGGCTGTGAAAAGTGTGCTTTTTGAGCTTTTTATGCTCTGAAAACGCTTATTTCACCATATGCAGTCACATACCGGGACCAAATCACAGTGGTCACTGATGCTAAAAAGTGAAAAATCTGCCAATTTAGGCCATAAAAAGACACAAAACCACCTTTTCCATCAAGAAGATGATGATTGCAGCCACTTGGCTGTGAAAAGTGTGCTTTTTGAGCTTTTTACGCTCTGAAAACGCTTATTTCACCATATGCAGTCACATACCGGGACCAAATCACAATGGTCACTGATGCTAAAAAGTGAAAAATCTGCCAATTTAGGGCATAAAAAGACACAAAACCACCTTTTCCATCAAGAAGATGATGATTGCAGCCACTTGGCTGTGAAAAGTGTGCTTTTTGAGCTTTTTACGCTCTGAAAACGCTTATTTCACCATATGCAGTCACATACCGGGACCAAATCAGAGTGGTCACTGATGCTAAAAAGTGAAAAATCTGCCAATTTAGGCCATAAAAAGACACAAAACCACCTTTTCCATCAAGAAGATGATGATTGCAGCCACTTGGCTGTGAAAAGTGTGCTTTTTGAGCTTTTTACGCTCTGAAAACGCTTATTTCACCATATGCAGTCACATACCGGGACCAAATCAGAGTGGTCACTGATGCTAAAAAGTGAAAAATCTGCCAAAACAGGGCATAAGAAGACACAAAACCACCTTTTCCATCAAGAAGATGATGATTGCAGCCACTTGGCTGTGAAAAGTGTGCTTTTTGAGCTTTTTACGCTCTGAAAACGCTTATTTCACCATATGCAGTCACATACCGGGACCAAATCACAGTGGTCACTGATGCTAAAAAGTGAAAAATCTGCCAATTTAGGCCATAAAAAGACACAAAACCACCTTTTCCATCAAGAAGATGATGATTGCAGCCACTTGGCTGTGAAAAGTGTGCTTTTTGAGCTTTTTACGCTCTGAAAACGCTTATTTCACCATATGCAGTCACATACCGGGACCAAATCAGAGTGGTCACTGATGCTAAAAAGTGAAAAATCTGCCAAAACAGGGCATAAAAAGACACCTTACCACCTTTTCCATCAAGAAGATGATGATTGCAGCCACTTGGCTGTGAAAAGTGTGCTTTTTGAGCTTTTTACGCTCTGAAAACGCTTATTTCACCATATGCAGTCACATACCGGGACCAAATCACAGTGGTCACTGATGCTAAAAAGTGAAAAATCTGCCAATTTAGGGCATAAAAAGACACAAAACCACCTTTTCCATCAAGAAGATGATGATTGCAGCCACTTGGCTGTGAAAAGTGTGCTTTTTGAGCTTTTTACGCTCTGAAAACGCTTATTTCACCATATGCAGTCACATACCGGGACCAAATCACAGTGGTCACTGATGCTAAAAAGTGAAAAATCTGCCAATTTAGGGCATAAAAAGACACAAAACCACCTTTTCCATCAAGAAGATGATGATTGCAGCCACTTGGCTGTGAAAAGTGTGCTTTTTGAGCTTTTTACGCTCTGAAAACGCTTATTTCACCATATGCAGTCACATACCGGGACCAAATCACAGTGGTCACTGATGCTAAAAAGTGAAAAATCTGCCAAAACTGGGCATAAAAAGACACAAAACCACCTTTTCCATCAAGAAGATGATGATTGCAGCCACTTGGCTGTGAAAAGTGTGCTTTTTGAGCTTTTTACGCTCTGAAAACGCTTATTTCACCATATGCAGTCACATACCGGGACCAAATCACAGTGGTCACTGATGCTAAAAAGTGAAAAATCTGCCAATTTAGGCCATAAAAAGACACAAAACCACCTTTTCTCCATCAAGAAGATGATGATTGCAGCCACTTGGCTGTGAAAATTGTGCTTTTTGAGCTTTTTACGCTCTGAAAACGCTTATTTCACCATATGCAGTCACATACCGGGACGAAATCAGAGTGGTCACTGATGCTAAAAAGTGAAAAATCTGCCAAAACAGGGCATAAAAAGACACAAAACCACCTTTTCCATCAAGAAGATGATGATTGCAGCCACTTGGCTGTGAAAAGTGTGCTTTTTGAGCTTTTTACGCTCTGAAAACGCTTATTTCACCATATGCAGTCACATACCGGGACCAAATCAGAGTGGTCACTGATGCTAAAAAGTGAAAAATCTGCCAATTTAGGCCATAAAAAGACACCTTACCACCTTTTCCATCAAGAAGATGATGATTGCAGCCACTTGGCTGTGAAAAGTGTGCTTTTTGAGCTTTTTATGCTCTGAAAACGCTTATTTCACCATATGCAGTCACATACCGGGACCAAATCACAGTGGTCACTCATGCTAAAAAGTGAAAAATCTGCCAAAACAGGGCATAAAAAGACACAAAACCACCTTTTCCATCAAGAAGATGATGATTGCAGCCACTTGGCTGTGAAAAGTGTGCTTTTTGAGCTTTTTACGCTCTGAAAACGCTTATTTCACCATATGCAGTCACATACCGGGACCAAATCAGAGTGGTCACTGATGCTAAAAAGTGAAAAATCTGCCAATTTAGGGCATAAAAAGACACAAAACCACCTTTTCCATCAAGAAGATGATGATTGCAGCCACTTGGCTGTGAAAAGTGTGCTTTTTGAGCTTTTTACGCTCTGAAAACGCTTATTTCACCATATGCAGTCACATACCGGGACCAAATCACAGTGGTCACTGATGCTAAAAAGTGAAAAATCTGCCAATTTAGGCCATAAAAAGACACAAAACCACCTTTTCCATCAAGAAGATGATGATTGCAGCCACTTGGCTGTGAAAAGTGTGCTTTTTGAGCTTTTTACGCTCTGAAAACGCTTATTTCACCATATGCAGTCACATACCGGGACCAAATCACAGTGGTCACTGATGCTAAAAAGTGAAAAATCTGCCAAAACAGGGCATAAAAAGACACCTTACCACCTTTTCCATCAAGAAGATGATGATTGCAGCCACTTGGCTGTGAAAAGTGTGCTTTTTGAGCTTTTTACGCTCTGAAAACGCTTATTTCACCATATGCAGTCACATACCGGGACCAAATCACAGTGGTCACTGATGCTAAAAAGTGAAAAATCTGCCAATTTAGGCCATAAAAAGACACAAAACCACCTTTTCCATCAAGAAGATGATGATTGCAGCCACTTGGCTGTGAAAAGTGTGCTTTTTGAGCTTTTTACGCTCTGAAAACGCTTATTTCACCATATGCAGTCACATACCGGGACCAAATCAGAGTGGTCACTGATGCTACAAAGTGAAAAATCTGCCAATTTAGGCCATAAAAAGACACAAAACCACCTTTTCCATCAAGAAGATGATGATTGCAGCCACTTGGCTGTGAAAAGTGTGCTTTTTGAGCTTTTTACGCTCTGAAAACGCTTATTTCACCATATGCAGTCACATACCGGGACCAAATCAGAGTGGTCACTGATGCTAAAAAGTGAAAAATCTGCCAAAACAGGGCATAAAAAGACACCTTACCACCTTTTCCATCAAGAAGATGATGATTGCAGCCACTTGGCTGTGAAAAGTGTGCTTTTTGAGCTTTTTACGCTCTGAAAACGCTTATTTCACCATATGCAGTCACATACCCGGACCAAATCACAGTGGTCACTGATGCTAAAAAGTGAAAAATCTGCCATTTTAGGGCATAAAAAGACACAAAACCACCTTTTCCATCAAGAAGATGATGACTGCAGCCACTTGGCTGTGAAAAGTGTGCTTTTTGAGCTTTTTACGCTCTGAAAACGCGTATTTCACCATATGCAGTCACATACCGGGACCAAATCACAGTGGTCACTGATGCTAAAAAGTGAAAAATCTGCCAAAACAGGGCATAAAAAGACACCTTACCACCTTTTCCATCAAGACGATGATGATTGCAGCCACTTGGCTGTGAAAAGTGTGCTTTTTGAGCTTTTTACGCTCTGAAAACGCTTATTTCACCATATGCAGTCACATACCGGGACCAAATCACAGTGGTCACTGATGCTAAAAAGTGAAAAATCTGCCAATTTAGGGCATAAAAAGACACAAAACCACCTTTTCCATCAAGAAGATGATGATTGCAGCCACTTGGCTGTGAAAAGTGTGCTTTTTGAGCTTTTTACGCTCTGAAACCGCTTATTTCACCATATGCAGTCACATACCGGGACCAAATCAGAGTGGTCACTGATGCTAAAAAGTGAAAAATCTGCCAAAACAGGGCATAAGAAGACACAAAACCACCTTTTCCATCAAGAAGATGATGATTGCAGCCACTTGGCTGTGAAAAGTGTGCTTTTTGAGCTTTTTACGCTCTGAAAACGCTTATTTCACCATATGCAGTCACATACCGGGACCAAATCACAGTGGTCACTGATGCTAAAAAGTGAAAAATCTGCCAATTTAGGCCATAAAAAGACACAAAACCACCTTTTCCATCAAGAAGATGATGATTGCAGCCACTTGGCTGTGAAAAGTGTGCTTTTTGAGCTTTTTACGCTCTGAAAACGCTTATTTCACCATATGCAGTCACATACCGGGACCAAATCAGAGTGGTCACTGATGCTAAAAAGTGAAAAATCTGCCAAAACAGGGCATAAAAAGACACCTTACCACCTTTTCCATCAAGAAGATGATGATTGCAGCCACTTGGCTGTGAAAAGTGTGCTTTTTGAGCTTTTTACGCTCTGAAAACGCTTATTTCACCATATGCAGTCACATACCGGGACCAAATCACAGTGGTCACTGATGCTAAAAAGTGAAAAATCTGCCAATTTAGGCCATAAAAAGACACAAAACCACCTTTTCCATCAAGAAGATGATGATTGCAGCCACTTGGCTGTGAAAATTGTGCTTTTTGAGGTTTTTACGCTCTGAAAACGCTTATTTCACCATATGCAGTCACATACCGGGACCAAATCACAGTGGTCACTGATGCTAAAAAGTGAAAAATCTGCCAATTTAGGGCATAAAAAGACACAAAACCACCTTTTCCATCAAGAAGATGATGATTGCAGCCACTTGGCTGTGAAAAGTGTGCTTTTTGAGCTTTTTACGCTCTGAAAACGCTTATTTCACCATATGCAGTCACATACCGGGACCAAATCACAGTGGTCACTGATGCTAAAAAGTGAAAAATCTGCCAATTTAGGGCATAAAAAGACACAAAACCACCTTTTCCATCAAGAAGATGATGATTGCAGCCACTTGGCTGTGAAAAGTGTGCTTTTTGAGCTTTTTACGCTCTGAAAACGCTTATTTCACCATATGCAGTCACATACCGGGACGAAATCAGAGTGGTCACTGATGCTAAAAAGTGAAAAATCTGCCAATTTAGGCCATAAAAAGACACAAAACCGCCTTTTCCATCAAGAAGATGATGATTGCAGCCACTTGGCTGTGAAAAGTGTGCTTTTTGAGCTTTTTACGCTCTGAAAACGCTTATTTCACCATATGCAGTCACATACCGGGACGAAATCAGAGTGGTCACTGATGCTAAAAAGTGAAAAATCTGCCAAAACAGGGCATAAGAAGACACAAAACCACCTTTTCCATCAAGAAGATGATGATTGCAGCCACTTGGCTGTGAAAAGTGTGCTTTTTGAGCTTTTTACGCTCTGAAAACGCTTATTTCACCATATGCAGTCACATACCGGGACCAAATCACAGTGGTCACTGATGCTAAAAAGTGAAAAATCTGCCAAAACAGGGCATAAAAAGACACAAAACCACCTTTTCCATCAAGAAGATGATGATTGCAGCCACTTGGCTGTGAAAAGTGTGCTTTTTGAGCTTTTTACGCTCTGAAAACGCTTATTTCACCATATGCAGTCACATACCGGGACCAAATCACAGTGGTCACTGATGCTAAAAAGTGAAAAATCTGCCAATTTAGGCCATAAAAAGACACAAAACCACCTTTTCTCCATCAAGAAGATGATGATTGCAGCCACTTGGCTGTGAAAATTGTGCTTTTTGAGCTTTTTACGCTCTGAAAACGCTTATTTCACCATATGCAGTCACATACCGGGACGAAATCAGAGTGGTCACTGATGCTAAAAAGTGAAAAATCTGCCAAAACAGGGCATAAAAAGACACAAAACCACCTTTTCCATCAAGAAGATGATGATTGCAGCCACTTGGCTGTGAAAAGTGTGCTTTTTGAGCTTTTTACGCTCTGAAAACGCTTATTTCACCATATGCAGTCACATACCGGGACCAAATCAGAGTGGTCACTGATGCTAAAAAGTGAAAAATCTGCCAATTTAGGCCATAAAAAGACACCTTACCACCTTTTCCATCAAGAAGATGATGATTGCAGCCACTTGGCTGTGAAAAGTGTGCTTTTTGAGCTTTTTATGCTCTGAAAACGCTTATTTCACCATATGCAGTCACATACCGGGACCAAATCACAGTGGTCACTCATGCTAAAAAGTGAAAAATCTGCCAAAACAGGGCATAAAAAGACACAAAACCACCTTTTCCATCAAGAAGATGATGATTGCAGCCACTTGGCTGTGAAAAGTGTGCTTTTTGAGCTTTTTATGCTCTGAAAACGCTTATTTCACCATATGCAGTCACATACCGGGACCAAATCAGAGTGGTCACTGATGCTAAAAAGTGAAAAATCTGCCAATTTAGGCCATAAAAAGACACAAAACCACCTTTTCCATCAAGAAGATGATGATTGCAGCCACTTGGCTGTGAAAATTGTGCTTTTTGAGGTTTTTACGCTCTGAAAACGCTTATTTCACCATATGCAGTCACATACCGGGACCAAATCACAGTGGTCACTGATGCTAAAAAGTGAAAAATCTGCCAATTTAGGGCATAAAAAGACACAAAACCACCTTTTCCATCAAGAAGATGATGATTGCAGCCACTTGGCTGTGAAAAGTGTGCTTTTTGAGCTTTTTACGCTCTGAAAACGCTTATTTCACCATATGCAGTCACATACCGGGACCAAATCACAGTGGTCACTGATGCTAAAAAGTGAAAAATCTGCCAATTTAGGGCATAAAAAGACACAAAACCACCTTTTCCATCAAGAAGATGATGATTGCAGCCACTTGGCTGTGAAAAGTGTGCTTTTTGAGCTTTTTACGCTCTGAAAACGCTTATTTCACCATATGCAGTCACATACCGGGACGAAATCAGAGTGGTCACTGATGCTAAAAAGTGAAAAATCTGCCAATTTAGGCCATAAAAAGACACAAAACCGCCTTTTCCATCAAGAAGATGATGATTGCAGCCACTTGGCTGTGAAAAGTGTGCTTTTTGAGCTTTTTACGCTCTGAAAACGCTTATTTCACCATATGCAGTCACATACCGGGACGAAATCAGAGTGGTCACTGATGCTAAAAAGTGAAAAATCTGCCAAAACAGGGCATAAGAAGACACAAAACCACCTTTTCCATCAAGAAGATGATGATTGCAGCCACTTGGCTGTGAAAAGTGTGCTTTTTGAGCTTTTTACGCTCTGAAAACGCTTATTTCACCATATGCAGTCACATACCGGGACCAAATCACAGTGGTCACTGATGCTAAAAAGTGAAAAATCTGCCAAAACAGGGCATAAAAAGACACAAAACCACCTTTTCCATCAAGAAGATGATGATTGCAGCCACTTGGCTGTGAAAAGTGTGCTTTTTGAGCTTTTTACGCTCTGAAAACGCTTATTTCACCATATGCAGTCACATACCGGGACCAAATCACAGTGGTCACTCATGCTAAAAAGTGAAAAATCTGCCAAAACAGGGCATAAAAAGACACAAAACCACCTTTTCCATCAAGAAGATGATGATTGCAGCCACTTGGCTGTGAAAAGTGTGCTTTTTGAGCTTTTTACGCTCTGAAAACGCTTATTTCACCATATGCAGTCACATACCGGGACCAAATCAGAGTGGTCACTGATGCTAAAAAGTGAAAAATCTGCCAATTTAGGGCATAAAAAGACACAAAACCACCTTTTCCATCAAGAAGATGATGATTGCAGCCACTTGGCTGTGAAAAGTGTGCTTTTTGAGCTTTTTACGCTCTGAAAACGCTTATTTCACCATATGCAGTCACATACCGGGACCAAATCACAGTGGTCACTGATGCTAAAAAGTGAAAAATCTGCCAATTTAGGCCATAAAAAGACACAAAACCACCTTTTCCATCAAGAAGATGATGATTGCAGCCACTTGGCTGTGAAAAGTGTGCTTTTTGAGCTTTTTACGCTCTGAAAACGCTTATTTCACCATATGCAGTCACATACCGGGACCAAATCACAGTGGTCACTGATGCTAAAAAGTGAAAAATCTGCCAAAACAGGGCATAAAAAGACACCTTACCACCTTTTCCATCAAGAAGATGATGATTGCAGCCACTTGGCTGTGAAAAGTGTGCTTTTTGAGCTTTTTACGCTCTGAAAACGCTTATTTCACCATATGCAGTCACATACCGGGACCAAATCACAGTGGTCACTGATGCTAAAAAGTGAAAAATCTGCCAATTTAGGGCATAAAAAGACACAAAACCACCTTTTCCATCAAGAAGATGATGATTGCAGCCACTTGGCTGTGAAAAGTGTGCTTTTTGAGCTTTTTACGCTCTGAAAACGCTTATTTCACCATATGCAGTCACATACCGGGACCAAATCACAGTGGTCACTGATGCTAAAAAGTGAAAAATCTGCCAATTTAGGCCATAAAAAGACACAAAACCACCTTTTCCATCAAGAAGATGATGATTGCAGCCACTTGGCTGTGAAAAGTGTGCTTTTTGAGCTTTTTACGCTCTGAAAACGCTTATTTCACCATATGCAGTCACATACCGGGACCAAATCACAGTGGTCACTCATGCTAAAAAGTGAAAAATCTGCCAAAACAGGGCATAAAAAGACACAAAACCACCTTTTCCATCAAGAAGATGATGATTGCAGCCACTTGGCTGTGAAAAGTGTGCTTTTTGAGCTTTTTACGCTCTGAAAACGCTTATTTCACCATATGCAGTCACATACCGGGACCAAATCACAGTGGTCACTGATGCTAAAAAGTGAAAAATCTGCCAAAACAGGGCATAAAAAGACACAAAACCACCTTTTCCATCAAGAAGATGATGATTGCAGCCACTTGGCTGTGAAAAGTGTGCTTTTTGAGCTTTTTACGCTCTGAAAACGCTTATTTCACCATATGCAGTCACATACCGGGACCAAATCAGAGTGGTCACTGATGCTAAAAAGTGAAAAATCTGCCAATTTAGGCCATAAAAAGACACAAAACCACCTTTTCCATCAAGAAGATGATGATTGCAGCCACTTGGCTGTGAAAAGTGTGCTTTTTGAGCTTTTTACGCTCTGAAAACGCTTATTTCACCATATGCAGTCACATACCGGGACCAAATCACAGTGGTCACTGATGCTAAAAAGTGAAAAATCTGCCAAAACAGGGCATAAAAAGACACAAAACCACCTTTTCCATCAAGAAGATGATGATTGCAGCCACTTGGCTGTGAAAAGTGTGCTTTTTGAGCTTTTTACGCTCTGAAAACGCTTATTTCACCATATGCAGTCACATACCGGGACCAAATCAGAGTGGTCACTGATGCTAAAAAGTGAAAAATCTGCCAATTTAGGCCATAAAAAGACACCTTACCACCTTTTCCATCAAGAAGATGATGATTGCAGCCACTTGGCTGTGAAAAGTGTGCTTTTTGAGCTTTTTACGCTCTGAAAACGCTTATTTCACCATATGCAGTCACATACCGGGACCAAATCACAGTGGTCACTGATGCTAAAAAGTGAAAAATCTGCCAAAACAGGGCATAAAAAGACACCTTACCACCTTTTCCATCAAGAAGATGATGATTGCAGCCACTTGGCTGTGAAAAGTGTGCTTTTTGAGCTTTTTACGCTCTGAAAACGCTTATTTCACCATATGCAGTCAAATACCGGGACCAAATCACAGTGGTCACTGATGCTAAAAAGTGAAAAATCTGCCAATTTAAGCCATAAAAAGACACCTTACCACCTTTTCCATCAAGAAGATGATGATTGCAGCCACTTGGCTGTGAAAAGTGTGCTTTTTGAGCTTTTTACGCTCTGAAAACGCTTATTTCACCATATGCAGTCACATACCGGGACCAAATCACAGTGGTCACTGATGCTAAAAAGTGAAAAATCTGCCAATTTAGGCAATAAAAAGACACAAAACCACCTTTTCCATCAAGAAGATGATGATTGCAGCCACTTGGCTGTGAAAAGTGTGCTTTTTGAGCTTTTTACGCTCTGAAAACGCTTATTTCACCATATGCAGTCACATACCGGGACCAAATCACAGTGGTCACTGATGCTAAAAAGTGAAAAATCTGCCAATTTAGGGCATAAAAAGACACAAAACCACCTTTTCCATCAAGAAGATGATGATTGCAGCCACTTGGCTGTGAAAAGTGTGCTTTTTGAGCTTTTTACGCTCTGAAAACGCTTATTTCACCATATGCAGTCACATACCGGGACCAAATCACAGTGGTCACTGATGCTAAAAAGTGAAAAATCTGCCAAAACAGGGCATAAAAAGACACCTTACCACCTTTTCCATCAAGAAGATGATGATTGCAGCCACTTGGCTGTGAAAAGTGTGCTTTTTGAGCTTTTTACGCTCTGAAAACGCTTATTTCACCATATGCAGTCACATACCGGGACCAAATCAGAATGGTCACTGATGCTAAAAAGTGAAAAATCTGCCAATTTAGGGCATAAAAAGACACCTTACCACCTTTTCCATCAAGAAGATGATGATTGCAGCCACTTGGCTGTGAAAAGTGTGCTTTTTGAGCTTTTTACGCTCTGAAAACGTTTATTTCACCATATGCAGTCACATACCGGGACCAAATCACAGTGGTCACTGATGCTAAAAAGTGAAAAATCTGCCAATTTAGGGCATAAAAAGACACAAAACCACCTTTTCCATCAAGAAGATGATGATTGCAGCCACTTGGCTGTGAAAAGTGTGCTTTTTGAGCTTTTTACGCTCTGAAAACCCTTATTTCACCATATGCAGTCACATACCGGGACCAAATCAGAGTGGTCACTGATGCTAAAAAGTGAAAAATCTGCCAAAACAGGGCATAAGAAGACACAAAACCACCTTTTCCATCAAGAAGATGATGATTGCAGCCACTTGGCTGTGAAAAGTGTGCTTTTTGAGCTTTTTACGCTCTGAAAACGCTTATTTCACCATATGCAGTCACATACCGGGACGAAATCAGAGTGGTCACTGATGCTAAAAAGTGAAAAATCTGCCAATTTAGGCCATAAAAAGACACCTTACCACCTTTTCCATCAAGAAGATGATGATTGCAGCCACTTGGCTGTGAAAAGTGTGCTTTTTGAGCTTTTTACGCTCTGAAAACGCTTATTTCACCATATGCAGTCACATACCGGGACCAAATCACAGTGGTCACTCATGCTAAAAAGTGAAAAATCTGCCAAAACAGGGCATAAAAAGACACAAAACCACCTTTTCCATCAAGAAGATGATGATTGCAGCCACTTGGCTGTGAAAAGTGTGCTTTTTGAGCTTTTTACGCTCTGAAAACGCTTATTTCACCATATGCAGTCACATACCGGGACCAAATCACAGTGGTCACTGATGCTAAAAAGTGAAAAATCTGCCAATTTAGGGCATAAAAAGACACCTTACCACCTTTTCCATCAAGAAGATGATGATTGCAGCCACTTGGCTGTGAAAAGTGTGCTTTTTGAGCTTTTTACGCTCTGAAAACGCTTATTTCACCATATGCAGTCACATACCGGGACCAAATCAGAGTGGTCACTGATGCTAAAAAGTGAAAAATCTGCCAATTTAGGGCATAAAAAGACACCTTACCACCTTTTCCATCAAGAAGATGATGATTGCAGCCACTTGGCTGTGAAAAGTGTGCTTTTTGAGCTTTTTACGCTCTGAAAACGCTTATTTCACCATATGCAGTCACATACCGGGACCAAATCAGAGTGGTCACTGATGCTAAAAAGTGAAAAATCTGCCAAAACAGGGCATAAGAAGACACAAAACCACCTTTTCCATCAAGAAGATGATGATTGCAGCCACTTGGCTGTGAAAAGTGTGCTTTTTGAGCTTTTTACGCTCTGAAAACGCTTATTTCACCATATGCAGTCACATACCGGGACCAAATCACAGTGGTCACTCATGCTAAAAAGTGAAAAATCTGCCAAAACAGGGCATAAAAAGACACAAAACCACCTTTTCCATCAAGAAGATGATGATTGCAGCCACTTGGCTGTGAAAAGTGTGCTTTTTGAGCTTTTTACGCTCTGAAAACGCTTATTTCACCATATGCAGTCACATACCGGGACCAAATCAGAATGGTCACTGATGCTAAAAAGTGAAAAATCTGCCAATTTAGGGCATAAAAAGACACCTTACCACCTTTTCCATCAAGAAGATGATGATTGCAGCCACTTGGCTGTGAAAAGTGTGCTTTTTGAGCTTTTTACGCTCTGAAAACGCTTATTTCACCATATGCAGTCACATACCGGGACCAAATCACAGTGGTCACTGATGCTAAAAAGTGAAAAATCTGCCAATTTAGGCCATAAAAAGACACCTTACCACCTTTTCCATCAAGAAGATGATGATTGCAGCCACTTGGCTGTGAAAAGTGTGCTTTTTGAGCTTTTTACGCTCTGAAAACGCTTATTTCACCATATGCAGTCACATACCGGGACCAAATCACAGTGGTCACTGATGCTAAAAAGTGAAAAATCTGCCAAAACAGGGCATAAAAAGACACCTTACCACCTTTTCCATCAAGAAGATGATGATTGCAGCCACTTGGCTGTGAAAAGTGTGCTTTTTGAGCTTTTTACGCTCTGAAAACGCTTATTTCACCATATGCAGTCACATACCGGGACCAAATCACAGTGGTCACTGATGCTAAAAAGTGAAAAATCTGCCAATTTAGGCCAAAAAAAGACACAAAACCACCTTTTCCATCAAGAAGATGATGATTGCAGCCACTTGGCTGTGAAAAGTGTGCTTTTTGAGCTTTTTACGCTCTGAAAACGCTTATTTCACCATATGCAGTCACATACCGGGACCAAATCACAGTGGTCACTGATGCTAAAAAGTGAAAAATCTGCCAAAACAGGGCATAAAAAGACACAAAACCACCTTTTCCATCAAGAAGATGATGATTGCAGCCACTTGGCTGTGAAAAGTGTGCTTTTTGAGCTTTTTACGCTCTGAAAACGCGTATTTCACCATATGCAGTCACATACCGGGACCAAATCACAGTGGTCACTGATGCTAAAAAGTGAAAAATCTGCCAAAACAGGGCATAAGAAGACACAAAACCACCTTTTCCATCAAGAAGATGATGATTGCAGCCACTTGGCTGTGAAAAGTGTGCTTTTTGAGCTTTTTACGCTCTGAAAACGCTTATTTCACCATATGCAGTCACATACCGGGACCAAATCACAGTGGTCACTCATGCTAAAAAGTGAAAAATCTGCCAAAACAGGGCATAAAAAGACACAAAACCACCTTTTCCATCAAGAAGATGATGATTGCAGCCACTTGGCTGTGAAAAGTGTGCTTTTTGAGCTTTTTACGCTCTGAAAACGCTTATTTCACCATATGCAGTCACATACCGGGACCAAATCAGAGTGGTCACTGATGCTAAAAAGTGAAAAATCTGCCAATTTAGGCCATAAAAAGACACAAAACCACCTTTTCCATCAAGAAGATGATGATTGCAGCCACTTGGCTGTGAAAAGTGTGCTTTTTGAGCTTTTTACGCTCTGAAAACGCTTATTTCACCATATGCAGTCACATACCGGGACCAAATCACAGTGGTCACTGATGCTAAAAAGTGAAAAATCTGCCAATTTAGGCCATAAAAAGACACAAAACCACCTTTTCCATCAAGAAGATGATGATTGCAGCCACTTGGCTGTGAAAAGTGTGCTTTTTGAGCTTTTTACGCTCTGAAAACGCTTATTTCACCATATGCAGTCACATACCGGGACCAAATCACAGTGGTCACTGATGCTAAAAAGTGAAAAATCTGCCAAAACAGGGCATAAAAAGACACCTTACCACCTTTTCCATCAAGAAGATGATGATTGCAGCCACTTGGCTGTGAAAAGTGTGCTTTTTGAGCTTTTTACGCTCTGAAAACGCTTATTTCACCATATGCAGTCACATACCGGGACCAAATCAGAGTGGTCACTGATGCTAAAAAGTGAAAAATCTGCCAAAACAGGGCATAAAAAGACACCTTACCACCTTTTCCATCAAGAAGATGATGATTGCAGCCACTTGGCTGTGAAAAGTGTGCTTTTTGAGCTTTTTACGCTCTGAAAACGCTTATTTCACCATATGCAGTCACATACCGGGACCAAATCAGAGTGGTCACTGATGCTAAAAAGTGAAAAATCTGCCAAAACAGGGCATAAGAAGACACAAAACCACCTTTTCCATCAAGAAGATGATGATTGCAGCCACTTGGCTGTGAAAAGTGTGCTTTTTGAGCTTTTTACGCTCTGAAAACGCGTATTTCACCATATGCAGTCACATACCGGGACCAAATCACAGTGGTCACTGATGCTAAAAAGTGAAAAATCTGCCAATTTAGGCCATAAAAAGACACCTTACCACCTTTTCCATCAAGAAGATGATGATTGCAGCCACTTGGCTGTGAAAAGTGTGCTTTTTGAGCTTTTTACGCTCTGAAAACGCTTATTTCACCATATGCAGTCACATACCGGGACCAAATCACAGTGGTCACTGATGCTAAAAAGTGAAAAATCTGCCAAAACAGGGCATAAAAAGACACCTTACCACCTTTTCCATCAAGAAGATGATGATTGCAGCCACTTGGCTGTGAAAAGTGTGCTTTTTGAGCTTTTTACGCTCTGAAAACGCTTATTTCACCATATGCAGTCACATACCGGGACCAAATCACAGTGGTCACTGATGCTAAAAAGTGAAAAATCTGCCAATTTAGGCCAAAAAAAGACACCTTACCACCTTTTCCATCAAGAAGATGATGATTGCAGCCACTTGGCTGTGAAAAGTGTGCTTTTTGAGCTTTTTACGCTCTGAAAACGCTTATTTCACCATATGCAGTCACATACCGGGACCAAATCACAGTGGTCACTGATGCTAAAAAGTGAAAAATCTGCCAAAACAGGGCATAAAAAGACACAAAACCACCTTTTCCATCAAGAAGATGATGATTGCAGCCACTTGGCTGTGAAAAGTGTGCTTTTTGAGCTTTTTACGCTCTGAAAACGCGTATTTCACCATATGCAGTCACATACCGGGACCAAATCACAGTGGTCACTGATGCTAAAAAGTGAAAAATCTGCCAAAACAGGGCATAAGAAGACACAAAACCACCTTTTCCATCAAGAAGATGATGATTGCAGCCACTTGGCTGTGAAAAGTGTGCTTTTTGAGCTTTTTACGCTCTGAAAACGCTTATTTCACCATATGCAGTCACATACCGGGACCAAATCACAGTGGTCACTCATGCTAAAAAGTGAAAAATCTGCCAAAACAGGGCATAAAAAGACACAAAACCACCTTTTCCATCAAGAAGATGATGATTGCAGCCACTTGGCTGTGAAAAGTGTGCTTTTTGAGCTTTTTACGCTCTGAAAACGCTTATTTCACCATATGCAGTCACATACCGGGACCAAATCAGAGTGGTCACTGATGCTAAAAAGTGAAAAATCTGCCAATTTAGGCCATAAAAAGACACAAAACCACCTTTTCCATCAAGAAGATGATGATTGCAGCCACTTGGCTGTGAAAAGTGTGCTTTTTGAGCTTTTTACGCTCTGAAAACGCTTATTTCACCATATGCAGTCACATACCGGGACCAAATCACAGTGGTCACTGATGCTAAAAAGTGAAAAATCTGCCAATTTAGGCCATAAAAAGACACAAAACCACCTTTTCCATCAAGAAGATGATGATTGCAGCCACTTGGCTGTGAAAAGTGTGCTTTTTGAGCTTTTTACGCTCTGAAAACGCTTATTTCACCATATGCAGTCACATACCGGGACCAAATCACAGTGGTCACTGATGCTAAAAAGTGAAAAATCTGCCAAAACAGGGCATAAAAAGACACCTTACCACCTTTTCCATCAAGAAGATGATGATTGCAGCCACTTGGCTGTGAAAAGTGTGCTTTTTGAGCTTTTTACGCTCTGAAAACGCTTATTTCACCATATGCAGTCACATACCGGGACCAAATCAGAGTGGTCACTGATGCTAAAAAGTGAAAAATCTGCCAAAACAGGGCATAAAAAGACACCTTACCACCTTTTCCATCAAGAAGATGATGATTGCAGCCACTTGGCTGTGAAAAGTGTGCTTTTTGAGCTTTTTACGCTCTGAAAACGCTTATTTCACCATATGCAGTCACATACCGGGACCAAATCAGAGTGGTCACTGATGCTAAAAAGTGAAAAATCTGCCAATTTAGGCCATAAAAAGACACAAAACCACCTTTTCCATCAAGAAGATGATGATTGCAGCCACTTGGCTGTGAAAAGTGTGCTTTTTGAGCTTTTTACGCTCTGAAAACGCTTATTTCACCATATGCAGTCACATACCGGGACCAAATCACAGTGGTCACTGATGCTAAAAAGTGAAAAATCTGCCAAAACAGGGCATAAAAAGACACCTTACCACCTTTTCCATCAAGAAGATGATGATTGCAGCCACTTGGCTGTGAAAAGTGTGCTTTTTGAGCTTTTTACGCTCTGAAAACGCTTATTTCACCATATGCAGTCACATACCGGGACCAAATCACAGTGGTCACTGATGCTAAAAAGTGAAAAATCTGCCAAAACAGGGCATAAAAAGACACCTTACCACCTTTTCCATCAAGAAGATGATGATTGCAGCCACTTGGCTGTGAAAAGTGTGCTTTTTGAGCTTTTTACGCTCTGAAAACGCTTATTTCACCATATGCAGTCAAATACCGGGACCAAATCAGAGTGGTCACTGATGCTAAAAAGTGAAAAATCTGCCAATTTAGGCCATAAAAAGACACAAAACCACCTTTTCCATCAAGAAGATGATGATTGCAGCCACTTGGCTGTGAAAAGTGTGCTTTTTGAGCTTTTTACGCTCTGAAAACGCTTATTTCACCATATGCAGTCAAATACCGGGACCAAATCACAGTGGTCACTGATGCTAAAAAGTGAAAAATCTGCCAATTTAAGCCATAAAAAGACACAAAACCACCTTTTCCATCAAGAAGATGATGATTGCAGCCACTTGGCTGTGAAAAGTGTGCTTTTTGAGCTTTTTACGCTCTGAAAACGCTTATTTCACCATATGCAGTCACATACCGGGACCAAATCACAGTGGTCACTGATGCTAAAAAGTGAAAAATCTGCCAATTTAGGCCATAAAAAGACACAAAACCACCTTTTCCATCAAGAAGATGATGATTGCAGCCACTTGGCTGTGAAAAGTGTGCTTTTTGAGCTTTTTACGCTCTGAAAACGCTTATTTCACCATATGCAGTCACATACCGGGACCAAATCACAGTGGTCACTCATGCTAAAAAGTGAAAAATCTGCCAAAACAGGGCATAAAAAGACACAAAACCACCTTTTCCATCAAGAAGATGATGATTGCAGCCACTTGGCTGTGAAAAGTGTGCTTTTTGAGCTTTTTACGCTCTGAAAACGCTTATTTCACCATATGCAGTCACATACCGGGACCAAATCAGAGTGGTCACTGATGCTAAAAAGTGAAAAATCTGCCAATTTAGGCCATAAAAAGACACAAAACCACCTTTTCCATCAAGAAGATGATGATTGCAGCCACTTGGCTGTCAAAAGTGTGCTTTTTGAGCTTTTTACGCTCTGAAAACGCTTATTTCACCATATGCAGTCACATACCGGGACCAAATCACAGTGGTCACTCATGCTAAAAAGTGAAAAATCTGCCAAAACAGGGCATAAAAAGACACAAAACCACCTTTTCCATCAAGAAGATGATGATTGCAGCCACTTGGCTGTGAAAATTGTGCTTTTTGAGCTTTTTACGCTCTGAAAACGCTTATTTCACCATATGCAATCACATACCGGGACCACATCAGAGTGGTCACTGATGCTAAAAAGTGAAAAATCTGCCAATTTAGGCCATAAAAAGACACAAAACCACCTTTTCCATCAAGAAGATGATGATTGCAGCCACTTGGCTGTGAAAAGTGTGCTTTTTGAGCTTTTTACGCTCTGAAAACGCTTATTTCACCATATGCAGTCACATACCGGGACCAAATCAGAGTGGTCACTGATGCTAAAAAGTGAAAAATCTGCCAAAACAGGGCATAAAAAGACACCTTACCACCTTTTCCATCAAGAAGATGATGATTGCAGCCACTTGGCTGTGAAAAGTGTGCTTTTTGAGCTTTTTACGCTCTGAAAACGCTTATTTCACCATATGCAGTCACATACCGGGACCAAATCACAGTGGTCACTGATGCTAAAAAGTGAAAAATCTGCCAATTTAGGGCATAAAAAGACACAAAACCACCTTTTCCATCAAGAAGATGATGATTGCAGCCACTTGGCTGTGAAAAGTGTGCTTTTTGAGCTTTTTACGCTCTGAAAACGCTTATTTCACCATATGCAGTCACATACCGGGACCAAATCAGAGTGGTCACTGATGCTAAAAAGTGAAAAATCTGCCAATTTAGGCCATAAAAAGACACAAAACCACCTTTTCCATCAAGAAGATGATGATTGCAGCCACTTGGCTGTGAAAAGTGTGCTTTTTGAGCTTTTTACGCTCTGAAAACGCTTATTTCACCATATGCAGTCACATACCGGGACCAAATCACAGTGGTCACTCATGCTAAAAAGTGAAAAATCTGCCAAAACAGGGCATAAAAAGACACAAAACCACCTTTTCCATCAAGAAGATGATGATTGCAGCCACTTGGCTGTGAAAAGTGTGCTTTTTGAGCTTTTTACGCTCTGAAAACGCTTATTTCACCATATGCAGTCACATACCGGGACCAAATCAGAGTGGTCACTGATGCTAAAAAGTGAAAAATCTGCCAATTTAGGCCATAAAAAGACACAAAACCACCTTTTCCATCAAGAAGATGATGATTGCAGCCACTTGGCTGTGAAAAGTGTGCTTTTTGAGCTTTTTACGCTCTGAAAACGCTTATTTCACCATATGCAGTCACATACCGGGACCAAATCACAGTGGTCACTGATGCTAAAAAGTGAAAAATCTGCCAAAACAGGGCATAAAAAGACACCTTACCACCTTTTCCATCAAGAAGATGATGATTGCAGCCACTTGGCTGTGAAAAGTGTGCTTTTTGAGCTTTTTACGCTCTGAAAACGCTTATTTCACCATATGCAGTCACATACCGGGACCAAATCACAGTGGTCACCGATGCTAAAAAGTGAAAAATCTGCCAATTTAGGGCATAAAAAGACACAAAACCACCTTTTCCATCAAGAAGATGATGATTGCAGCCACTTGGCTGTGAAAAGTGTGCTTTTTGAGCTTTTTACGCTCTGAAAACGCTTATTTCACCATATGCAGTCACATACCGGGACCAAATCAGAGTGGTCACTGATGCTAAAAAGTGAAAAATCTGCCAATTTAGGCCATAAAAAGACACAAAACCACCTTTTCCATCAAGAAGATGATGATTGCAGCCACTTGGCTGTGAAAAGTGTGCTTTTTGAGCTTTTTACGCTCTGAAAACGCTTATTTCACCATATGCAGTCACATACCGGGACCAAATCACAGTGGTCACTCATGCTAAAAAGTGAAAAATCTGCCAAAACAGGGCATAAAAAGACACAAAACCACCTTTTCCATCAAGAAGATGATGATTGCAGCCACTTGGCTGTGAAAAGTGTGCTTTTTGAGCTTTTTACGCTCTGAAAACGCTTATTTCACCATATGCAGTCACATACCGGGACCAAATCACAGTGGTCACTGATGCTAAAAAGTGAAAAATCTGCCAAAACAGGGCATAAAAAGACACCTTACCACCTTTTCCATCAAGAAGATGATGATTGCAGCCACTTGGCTGTGAAAAGTGTGCTTTTTGAGCTTTTTACGCTCTGAAAACGCTTATTTCACCATATGCAGTCACATACCGGGACCAAATCAGAGTGGTCACTGATGCTAAAAAGTGAAAAATCTGCCAATTTAGGCCATAAAAAGACACAAAACCACCTTTTCCATCAAGAAGATGATGATTGCAGCCACTTGGCTGTGAAAAGTGTGCTTTTTGAGCTTTTTACGCTCTGAAAACGCTTATTTCACCATATGCAGTCACATACCGGGACCAAATCACAGTGGTCACTGATGCTAAAAAGTGAAAAATCTGCCAAAACAGGGCATAAAAAGACACCTTACCACCTTTTCCATCAAGAAGATGATGATTGCAGCCACTTGGCTGTGAAAAGTGTGCTTTTTGAGCTTTTTACGCTCTGAAAACGCTTATTTCACCATATGCAGTCACATACCGGGACCAAATCACAGTGGTCACTGATGCTAAAAAGTGAAAAATCTGCCAAAACAGGGCATAAAAAGACACCTTACCACCTTTTCCATCAAGAAGATGATGATTGCAGCCACTTGGCTGTGAAAAGTGTGCTTTTTGAGCTTTTTACGCTCTGAAAACGCTTATTTCACCATATGCAGTCAAATACCGGGACCAAATCAGAGTGGTCACTGATGCTAAAAAGTGAAAAATCTGCCAATTTAAGCCATAAAAAGACACAAAACCACCTTTTCCATCAAGAAGATGATGATTGCAGCCACTTGGCTGTGAAAAGTGTGCTTTTTGAGCTTTTTACGCTCTGAAAACGCTTATTTCACCATATGCAGTCACATACCGGGACCAAATCACAGTGGTCACTGATGCTAAAAAGTGAAAAATCTGCCAATTTAGGCCATAAAAAGACACAAAACCACCTTTTCCATCAAGAAGATGATGATTGCAGCCACTTGGCTGTGAAAAGTGTGCTTTTTGAGCTTTTTACGCTCTGAAAACGCTTATTTCACCATATGCAGTCACATACCGGGACCAAATCACAGTGGTCACTGATGCTAAAAAGTGAAAAATCTGCCAATTTAGGGCATAAAAAGACACAAAACCACCTTTTCCATCAAGAAGATGATGATTGCAGCCACTTGGCTGTGAAAAGTGTGCTTTTTGAGCTTTTTACGCTCTGAAAACGCTTATTTCACCATATGCAGTCACATACCGGGACCAAATCACAGTGGTCACTGATGCTAAAAAGTGAAAAATCTGCCAATTTAGGCCATAAAAAGACACAAAACCACCTTTTCCATCAAGAAGATCATGATTGCAGCCACTTGGCTGTGAAAAGTGTGCTTTTTGAGCTTTTTACGCTCTGAAAACGCTTATTTCACCATATGCAGTCACATACCGGGACCAAATCACAGTGGTCACTCATGCTAAAAAGTGAAAAATCTGCCAAAACAGGGCATAAAAAGACACAAAACCACCTTTTCCATCAAGAAGATGATGATTGCAGCCACTTGGCTGTGAAAAGTGTGCTTTTTGAGCTTTTTACGCTCTGAAAACGCTTATTTCACCATATGCAGTCACATACCGGGACCAAATCAGAGTGGTCACTGATGCTAAAAAGTGAAAAATCTGCCAAAACAGGGCATAAAAAGACACCTTACCACCTTTTCCATCAAGAAGATGATGATTGCAGCCACTTGGCTGTGAAAAGTGTGCTTTTTGAGCTTTTTACGCTCTGAAAACGCTTATTTCACCATATGCAGTCACATACCGGGACCAAATCACAGTGGTCACTGATGCTAAAAAGTGAAAAATCTGCCAATTTAGGGCATAAAAAGACACAAAACCACCTTTTCCATCAAGAAGATGATGATTGCAGCCACTTGGCTGTGAAAAGTGTGCTTTTTGAGCTTTTTACGCTCTGAAAACGCTTATTTCACCATATGCAGTCACATACCGGGACCAAATCAGAGTGGTCACTGATGCTAAAAAGTGAAAAATCTGCCAATTTAGGCCATAAAAAGACACAAAACCACCTTTTCCATCAAGAAGATGATGATTGCAGCCACTTGGCTGTGAAAAGTGTGCTTTTTGAGCTTTTTACGCTCTGAAAACGCTTATTTCACCATATGCAGTCACATACCGGGACCAAATCACAGTGGTCACTCATGCTAAAAAGTGAAAAATCTGCCAAAACAGGGCATAAAAAGACACAAAACCACCTTTTCCATCAAGAAGATGATGATTGCAGCCACTTGGCTGTGAAAAGTGTGCTTTTTGAGCTTTTTACGCTCTGAAAACGCTTATTTCACCATATGCAGTCACATACCGGGACCAAATCACAGTGGTCACTGATGCTAAAAAGTGAAAAATCTGCCAAAACAGGGCATAAAAAGACACAAAACCACCTTTTCCATCAAGAAGATGATGATTGCAGCCACTTGGCTGTGAAAAGTGTGCTTTTTGAGCTTTTTACGCTCTGAAAACGCTTATTTCACCATATGCAGTCAAATACCGGGACCAAATCACAGTGGTCACTGATGCTAAAAAGTGAAAAATCTGCCAATTTAAGCCATAAAAAGACACAAAACCACCTTTTCCATCAAGAAGATGATGATTGCAGCCACTTGGCTGTGAAAAGTGTGCTTTTTGAGCTTTTTACGCTCTGAAAACGCTTATTTCACCATATGCAGTCACATACCGGGACCAAATCACAGTGGTCACTGATGCTAAAAAGTGAAAAATCTGCCAATTTAGGCCATAAAAAGACACAAAACCACCTTTTCCATCAAGAAGATGATGATTGCAGCCACTTGGCTGTGAAAAGTGTGCTTTTTGAGCTTTTTACGCTCTGAAAACGCTTATTTCACCATATGCAGTCACATACCGGGACCAAATCACAGTGGTCACTGATGCTAAAAAGTGAAAAATCTGCCAATTTAGGCCATAAAAAGACACAAAACCACCTTTTCCATCAAGAAGATGATGATTGCAGCCACTTGGCTGTGAAAAGTGTGCTTTTTGAGCTTTTTACGCTCTGAAAACGCTTATTTCACCATATGCAGTCACATACCGGGACCAAATCACAGTGGTCACTGATGCTAAAAAGTGAAAAATCTGCCAATTTAGGCCATAAAAAGACACAAAACCACCTTTTCCATCAAGAAGATGATGATTGCAGCCACTTGGCTGTGAAAAGTGTGCTTTTTGAGCTTTTTACGCTCTGAAAACGCTTATTTCACCATATGCAGTCACATACCGGGACCAAATCACAGTGGTCACTCATGCTAAAAAGTGAAAAATCTGCCAAAACAGGGCATAAAAAGACACAAAACCACCTTTTCCATCAAGAAGATGATGATTGCAGCCACTTGGCTGTGAAAAGTGTGCTTTTTGAGCTTTTTACGCTCTGAAAACGCTTATTTCACCATATGCAGTCACATACCGGGACCAAATCAGAGTGGTCACTGATGCTAAAAAGTGAAAAATCTGCCAATTTAGGCCATAAAAAGACACAAAACCACCTTTTCCATCAAGAAGATGATGATTGCAGCCACTTGGCTGTGAAAAGTGTGCTTTTTGAGCTTTTTACGCTCTGAAAACGCTTATTTCACCATATGCAGTCACATACCGGGACCAAATCACAGTGGTCACTCATGCTAAAAAGTGAAAAATCTGCCAAAACAGGGCATAAAAAGACACAAAACCACCTTTTCCATCAAGAAGATGATGATTGCAGCCACTTGGCTGTGAAAAGTGTGCTTTTTGAGCTTTTTACGCTCTGAAAACGCTTATTTCACCATATGCAGTCACATACCGGGACCAAATCACAGTGGTCACTGATGCTAAAAAGTGAAAAATCTGCCAAAACAGGGCATAAAAAGACACCTTACCACCTTTTCCATCAAGAAGATGATGATTGCAGCCACTTGGCTGTGAAAAGTGTGCTTTTTGAGCTTTTTACGCTCTGAAAACGCTTATTTCACCATATGCAGTCACATACCGGGACCAAATCACAGTGGTCACTGATGCTAAAAAGTGAAAAATCTGCCAATTTAGGCCATAAAAAGACACAAAACCACCTTTTCCATCAAGAAGATGATGATTGCAGCCACTTGGCTGTGAAAAGTGTGCTTTTTGAGCTTTTTACGCTCTGAAAACGCTTATTTCACCATATGCAGTCACATACCGGGACCAAATCACAGTGGTCACTCATGCTAAAAAGTGAAAAATCTGCCAAAACAGGGCATAAAAAGACACAAAACCACCTTTTCCATCAAGAAGATGATGATTGCAGCCACTTGGCTGTGAAAAGTGTGCTTTTTGAGCTTTTTACGCTCTGAAAACGCTTATTTCACCATATGCAGTCACATACTGGGACCAAATCACAGTGGTCACTCATGCTAAAAAGTGAAAAATCTGCCAAAACAGGGCATAAAAAGACACAAAACCACCTTTTCCATCAAGAAGATGATGATTGCAGCCACTTGGCTGTGAAAAGTGTGCTTTTTGAGCTTTTTACGCTCTGAAAACGCTTATTTCACCATATGCAGTCACATACCGGGACCAAATCACAGTGGTCACTGATGCTAAAAAGTGAAAAATCTGCCAAAACAGGGCATAAAAAGACACCTTACCACCTTTTCCATCAAGAAGATGATGATTGCAGCCACTTGGCTGTGAAAAGTGTGCTTTTTGAGCTTTTTACGCTCTGAAAACGCTTATTTCACCATATGCAGTCACATACCGGGACCAAATCAGAGTGGTCACTGATGCTAAAAAGTGAAAAATCTGCCAATTTAGGCCATAAAAAGACACCTTACCACCTTTTCCATCAAGAAGATGATGATTGCAGCCACTTGGCTGTGAAAAGTGTGCTTTTTGAGCTTTTTACGCTCTGAAAACGCTTATTTCACCATATGCAGTCACATACCGGGACCAAATCACAGTGGTCACTGATGCTAAAAAGTGAAAAATCTGCCAAAACAGGGCATAAAAAGACACCTTACCACCTTTTCCATCAAGAAGATGATGATTGCAGCCACTTGGCTGTGAAAAGTGTGCTTTTTGAGCTTTTTACGCTCTGAAAACGCTTATTTCACCATATGCAGTCACATACCGGGACCAAATCACAGTGGTCACTGATGCTAAAAAGTGAAAAATCTGCCAAAACAGGGCATAAAAAGACACCTTACCACCTTTTCCATCAAGAAGATGATGATTGCAGCCACTTGGCTGTGAAAAGTGTGCTTTTTGAGCTTTTTACGCTCTGAAAACGCTTATTTCACCATATGCAGTCAAATACCGGGACCAAATCACAGTGGTCACTGATGCTAAAAAGTGAAAAATCTGCCAATTTAAGCCATAAAAAGACACAAAACCACCTTTTCCATCAAGAAGATGATGATTGCAGCCACTTGGCTGTGAAAAGTGTGCTTTTTGAGCTTTTTACGCTCTGAAAACGCTTATTTCACCATATGCAGTCACATACCGGGACCAAATCACAGTGGTCACTGATGCTAAAAAGTGAAAAATCTGCCAAAACAGGGCATAAAAAGACACCTTACCACCTTTTCCATCAAGAAGATGATGATTGCAGCCACTTGGCTGTGAAAAGTGTGCTTTTTGAGCTTTTTACGCTCTGAAAACGCTTATTTCACCATATGCAGTCACATACCGGGACCAAATCAGAGTGGTCACTGATGCTAAAAAGTGAAAAATCTGCCAATTTAGGCCATAAAAAGACACCTTACCACCTTTTCCATCAAGAAGATGATGATTGCAGCCACTTGGCTGTGAAAAGTGTGCTTTTTGAGCTTTTTACGCTCTGAAAACGCTTATTTCACCATATGCAGTCACATACCGGGACCAAATCACAGTGGTCACTGATGCTAAAAAGTGAAAAATCTGCCAAAACAGGGCATAAAAAGACACCTTACCACCTTTTCCATCAAGAAGATGATGATTGCAGCCACTTGGCTGTGAAAAGTGTGCTTTTTGAGCTTTTTACGCTCTGAAAACGCTTATTTCACCATATGCAGTCACATACCGGGACCAAATCACAGTGGTCACTGATGCTAAAAAGTGAAAAATCTGCCAAAACAGGGCATAAAAAGACACCTTACCACCTTTTCCATCAAGAAGATGATGATTGCAGCCACTTGGCTGTGAAAAGTGTGCTTTTTGAGCTTTTTACGCTCTGAAAACGCTTATTTCACCATATGCAGTCAAATACCGGGACCAAATCACAGTGGTCACTGATGCTAAAAAGTGAAAAATCTGCCAAAACAGGGCATAAAAAGACACCTTACCACCTTTTCCATCAAGAAGATGATGATTGCAGCCACTTGGCTGTGAAAAGTGTGCTTTTTGAGCTTTTTACGCTCTGAAAACGCTTATTTCACCATATGCAGTCACATACCGGGACCAAATCACAGTGGTCACTGATGCTAAAAAGTGAAAAATCTGCCAAAACAGGGCATAAAAAGACACAAAACCACCTTTTCCATCAAGAAGATGATGATTGCAGCCACTTGGCTGTGAAAAGTGTGCTTTTTGAGCTTTTTACGCTCTGAAAACGCTTATTTCACCATATGCAGTCACATACCGGGACCAAATCACAGTGGTCACTGATGCTAAAAAGTGAAAAATCTGCCAATTTAAGCCATAAAAAGACACAAAACCACCTTTTCCATCAAGAAGATGATGATTGCAGCCACTTGGCTGTGAAAAGTGTGCTTTTTGAGCTTTTTACGCTCTGAAAACGCTTATTTCACCATATGCAGTCACATACCGGGACCAAATCACAGTGGTCACTGATGCTAAAAAGTGAAAAATCTGCCAATTTAGGCCATAAAAAGACACAAAACCACCTTTTCCATCAAGAAGATGATGATTGCAGCCACTTGGCTGTGAAAAGTGTGCTTTTTGAGCTTTTTACGCTCTGAAAACGCTTATTTCACCATATGCAGTCACATACCGGGACCAAATCACAGTGGTCACTGATGCTAAAAAGTGAAAAATCTGCCAATTTAGGCCATAAAAAGACACAAAACCACCTTTTCCATCAAGAAGATGATGATTGCAGCCACTTGGCTGTGAAAAGTGTGCTTTTTGAGCTTTTTACGCTCTGAAAACGCTTATTTCACCATATGCAGTCACATACCGGGACCAAATCACAGTGGTCACTGATGCTAAAAAGTGAAAAATCTGCCAATTTAGGCCATAAAAAGACACAAAACCACCTTTTCCATCAAGAAGATGATGATTGCAGCCACTTGGCTGTGAAAAGTGTGCTTTTTGAGCTTTTTACGCTCTGAAAACGCTTATTTCACCATATGCAGTCACATACCGGGACCAAATCACAGTGGTCACTCATGCTAAAAAGTGAAAAATCTGCCAAAACAGGGCATAAAAAGACACAAAACCACCTTTTCCATCAAGAAGATGATGATTGCAGCCACTTGGCTGTGAAAAGTGTGCTTTTTGAGCTTTTTACGCTCTGAAAACGCTTATTTCACCATATGCAGTCACATACCGGGACCAAATCAGAGTGGTCACTGATGCTAAAAAGTGAAAAATCTGCCAATTTAGGCCATAAAAAGACACAAAACCACCTTTTCCATCAAGAAGATGATGATTGCAGCCACTTGGCTGTGAAAAGTGTGCTTTTTGAGCTTTTTACGCTCTGAAAACGCTTATTTCACCATATGCAGTCACATACCGGGACCAAATCACAGTGGTCACTCATGCTAAAAAGTGAAAAATCTGCCAAAACAGGGCATAAAAAGACACAAAACCACCTTTTCCATCAAGAAGATGATGATTGCAGCCACTTGGCTGTGAAAAGTGTGCTTTTTGAGCTTTTTACGCTCTGAAAACGCTTATTTCACCATATGCAGTCACATACCGGGACCAAATCACAGTGGTCACTGATGCTAAAAAGTGAAAAATCTGCCAAAACAGGGCATAAAAAGACACCTTACCACCTTTTCCATCAAGAAGATGATGATTGCAGCCACTTGGCTGTGAAAAGTGTGCTTTTTGAGCTTTTTACGCTCTGAAAACGCTTATTTCACCATATGCAGTCACATACCGGGACCAAATCACAGTGGTCACTGATGCTAAAAAGTGAAAAATCTGCCAATTTAGGCCATAAAAAGACACAAAACCACCTTTTCCATCAAGAAGATGATGATTGCAGCCACTTGGCTGTGAAAAGTGTGCTTTTTGAGCTTTTTACGCTCTGAAAACGCTTATTTCACCATATGCAGTCACATACCGGGACCAAATCACAGTGGTCACTCATGCTAAAAAGTGAAAAATCTGCCAAAACAGGGCATAAAAAGACACAAAACCACCTTTTCCATCAAGAAGATGATGATTGCAGCCACTTGGCTGTGAAAAGTGTGCTTTTTGAGCTTTTTACGCTCTGAAAACGCTTATTTCACCATATGCAGTCACATACCGGGACCAAATCAGAGTGGTCACTGATGCTAAAAAGTGAAAAATCTGCCAATTTAGGCCATAAAAAGACACAAAACCACCTTTTCCATCAAGAAGATGATGATTGCAGCCACTTGGCTGTGAAAAGTGTGCTTTTTGAGCTTTTTACGCTCTGAAAACGCTTATTTCACCATATGCAGTCACATACCGGGACCAAATCACAGTGGTCACTGATGCTAAAAAGTGAAAAATCTGCCAAAACAGGGCATAAAAAGACACCTTACCACCTTTTCCATCAAGAAGATGATGATTGCAGCCACTTGGCTGTGAAAAGTGTGCTTTTTGAGCTTTTTACGCTCTGAAAACGCTTATTTCACCATATGCAGTCACATACCGGGACCAAATCACAGTGGTCACTGATGCTAAAAAGTGAAAAATCTGCCAATTTAAGCCATAAAAAGACACAAAACCACCTTTTCCATCAAGAAGATGATGATTGCAGCCACTTGGCTGTGAAAAGTGTGCTTTTTGAGCTTTTTACGCTCTGAAAACGCTTATTTCACCATATGCAGTCACATACCGGGACCAAATCAGAGTGGTCACTGATGCTAAAAAGTGAAAAATCTGCCAATTTAGGCCATAAAAAGACACAAAACCACCTTTTCCATCAAGAAGATGATGATTGCAGCCACTTGGCTGTGAAAAGTGTGCTTTTTGAGCTTTTTACGCTCTGAAAACGCTTATTTCACCATATGCAGTCACATACTGGGACCAAATCACAGTGGTCACTCATGCTAAAAAGTGAAAAATCTGCCAAAACAGGGCATAAAAAGACACAAAACCACCTTTTCCATCAAGAAGATGATGATTGCAGCCACTTGGCTGTGAAAAGTGTGCTTTTTGAGCTTTTTACGCTCTGAAAACGCTTATTTCACCATATGCAGTCACATACCGGGACCAAATCACAGTGGTCACTGATGCTAAAAAGTGAAAAATCTGCCAAAACAGGGCATAAAAAGACACCTTACCACCTTTTCCATCAAGAAGATGATGATTGCAGCCACTTGGCTGTGAAAAGTGTGCTTTTTGAGCTTTTTACGCTCTGAAAACGCTTATTTCACCATATGCAGTCACATACCGGGACCAAATCAGAGTGGTCACTGATGCTAAAAAGTGAAAAATCTGCCAATTTAGGCCATAAAAAGACACCTTACCACCTTTTCCATCAAGAAGATGATGATTGCAGCCACTTGGCTGTGAAAAGTGTGCTTTTTGAGCTTTTTACGCTCTGAAAACGCTTATTTCACCATATGCAGTCACATACCGGGACCAAATCACAGTGGTCACTGATGCTAAAAAGTGAAAAATCTGCCAAAACAGGGCATAAAAAGACACCTTACCACCTTTTCCATCAAGAAGATGATGATTGCAGCCACTTGGCTGTGAAAAGTGTGCTTTTTGAGCTTTTTACGCTCTGAAAACGCTTATTTCACCATATGCAGTCACATACCGGGACCAAATCACAGTGGTCACTGATGCTAAAAAGTGAAAAATCTGCCAAAACAGGGCATAAAAAGACACCTTACCACCTTTTCCATCAAGAAGATGATGATTGCAGCCACTTGGCTGTGAAAAGTGTGCTTTTTGAGCTTTTTACGCTCTGAAAACGCTTATTTCACCATATGCAGTCAAATACCGGGACCAAATCACAGTGGTCACTGATGCTAAAAAGTGAAAAATCTGCCAATTTAAGCCATAAAAAGACACAAAACCACCTTTTCCATCAAGAAGATGATGATTGCAGCCACTTGGCTGTGAAAAGTGTGCTTTTTGAGCTTTTTACGCTCTGAAAACGCTTATTTCACCATATGCAGTCACATACCGGGACCAAATCACAGTGGTCACTGATGCTAAAAAGTGAAAAATCTGCCAATTTAGGCCATAAAAAGACACAAAACCACCTTTTCCATCAAGAAGATGATGATTGCAGCCACTTGGCTGTGAAAAGTGTGCTTTTTGAGCTTTTTACGCTCTGAAAACGCTTATTTCACCATATGCAGTCACATACCGGGACCAAATCACAGTGGTCACTGATGCTAAAAAGTGAAAAATCTGCCAATTTAGGGCATAAAAAGACACAAAACCACCTTTTCCATCAAGAAGATGATGATTGCAGCCACTTGGCTGTGAAAAGTGTGCTTTTTGAGCTTTTTACGCTCTGAAAACGCTTATTTCACCATATGCAGTCACATACCGGGACCAAATCACAGTGGTCACTGATGCTAAAAAGTGAAAAATCTGCCAATTTAGGCCATAAAAAGACACAAAACCACCTTTTCCATCAAGAAGATCATGATTGCAGCCACTTGGCTGTGAAAAGTGTGCTTTTTGAGCTTTTTACGCTCTGAAAACGCTTATTTCACCATATGCAGTCACATACCGGGACCAAATCACAGTGGTCACTCATGCTAAAAAGTGAAAAATCTGCCAAAACAGGGCATAAAAAGACACAAAACCACCTTTTCCATCAAGAAGATGATGATTGCAGCCACTTGGCTGTGAAAAGTGTGCTTTTTGAGCTTTTTACGCTCTGAAAACGCTTATTTCACCATATGCAGTCACATACCGGGACCAAATCAGAGTGGTCACTGATGCTAAAAAGTGAAAAATCTGCCAAAACAGGGCATAAAAAGACACCTTACCACCTTTTCCATCAAGAAGATGATGATTGCAGCCACTTGGCTGTGAAAAGTGTGCTTTTTGAGCTTTTTACGCTCTGAAAACGCTTATTTCACCATATGCAGTCACATACCGGGACCAAATCACAGTGGTCACTGATGCTAAAAAGTGAAAAATCTGCCAATTTAGGGCATAAAAAGACACAAAACCACCTTTTCCATCAAGAAGATGATGATTGCAGCCACTTGGCTGTGAAAAGTGTGCTTTTTGAGCTTTTTACGCTCTGAAAACGCTTATTTCACCATATGCAGTCACATACCGGGACCAAATCAGAGTGGTCACTGATGCTAAAAAGTGAAAAATCTGCCAATTTAGGCCATAAAAAGACACAAAACCACCTTTTCCATCAAGAAGATGATGATTGCAGCCACTTGGCTGTGAAAAGTGTGCTTTTTGAGCTTTTTACGCTCTGAAAACGCTTATTTCACCATATGCAGTCACATACCGGGACCAAATCACAGTGGTCACTCATGCTAAAAAGTGAAAAATCTGCCAAAACAGGGCATAAAAAGACACAAAACCACCTTTTCCATCAAGAAGATGATGATTGCAGCCACTTGGCTGTGAAAAGTGTGCTTTTTGAGCTTTTTACGCTCTGAAAACGCTTATTTCACCATATGCAGTCAAATACCGGGACCAAATCACAGTGGTCACTGATGCTAAAAAGTGAAAAATCTGCCAATTTAAGCCATAAAAAGACACAAAACCACCTTTTCCATCAAGAAGATGATGATTGCAGCCACTTGGCTGTGAAAAGTGTGCTTTTTGAGCTTTTTACGCTCTGAAAACGCTTATTTCACCATATGCAGTCAAATACCGGGACCAAATCACAGTGGTCACTGATGCTAAAAAGTGAAAAATCTGCCAATTTAAGCCATAAAAAGACACAAAACCACCTTTTCCATCAAGAAGATGATGATTGCAGCCACTTGGCTGTGAAAAGTGTGCTTTTTGAGCTTTTTACGCTCTGAAAACGCTTATTTCACCATATGCAGTCACATACCGGGACCAAATCACAGTGGTCACTGATGCTAAAAAGTGAAAAATCTGCCAATTTAGGCCATAAAAAGACACAAAACCACCTTTTCCATCAAGAAGATGATGATTGCAGCCACTTGGCTGTGAAAAGTGTGCTTTTTGAGCTTTTTACGCTCTGAAAACGCTTATTTCACCATATGCAGTCACATACCGGGACCAAATCACAGTGGTCACTGATGCTAAAAAGTGAAAAATCTGCCAATTTAGGGCATAAAAAGACACAAAACCACCTTTTCCATCAAGAAGATGATGATTGCAGCCACTTGGCTGTGAAAAGTGTGCTTTTTGAGCTTTTTACGCTCTGAAAACGCTTATTTCACCATATGCAGTCACATACCGGGACCAAATCACAGTGGTCACTGATGCTAAAAAGTGAAAAATCTGCCAATTTAGGCCATAAAAAGACACAAAACCACCTTTTCCATCAAGAAGATCATGATTGCAGCCACTTGGCTGTGAAAAGTGTGCTTTTTGAGCTTTTTACGCTCTGAAAACGCTTATTTCACCATATGCAGTCACATACCGGGACCAAATCACAGTGGTCACTCATGCTAAAAAGTGAAAAATCTGCCAAAACAGGGCATAAAAAGACACAAAACCACCTTTTCCATCAAGAAGATGATGATTGCAGCCACTTGGCTGTGAAAAGTGTGCTTTTTGAGCTTTTTACGCTCTGAAAACGCTTATTTCACCATATGCAGTCACATACCGGGACCAAATCAGAGTGGTCACTGATGCTAAAAAGTGAAAAATCTGCCAAAACAGGGCATAAAAAGACACAAAACCACCTTTTCCATCAAGAAGATGATGATTGCAGCCACTTGGCTGTGAAAAGTGTGCTTTTTGAGCTTTTTACGCTCTGAAAACGCTTATTTCACCATATGCAGTCACATACCGGGACCAAATCACAGTGGTCACTCATGCTAAAAAGTGAAAAATCTGCCAAAACAGGGCATAAAAAGACACAAAACCACCTTTTCCATCAAGAAGATGATGATTGCAGCCACTTGGCTGTGAAAAGTGTGCTTTTTGAGCTTTTTACGCTCTGAAAACGCTTATTTCACCATATGCAGTCACATACCGGGACCAAATCACAGTGGTCACTGATGCTAAAAAGTGAAAAATCTGCCAAAACAGGGCATAAAAAGACACCTTACCACCTTTTCCATCAAGAAGATGATGATTGCAGCCACTTGGCTGTGAAAAGTGTGCTTTTTGAGCTTTTTACGCTCTGAAAACGCTTATTTCACCATATGCAGTCACATACCGGGACCAAATCACAGTGGTCACTGATGCTAAAAAGTGAAAAATCTGCCAATTTAGGGCATAAAAAGACACAAAACCACCTTTTCCATCAAGAAGATGATGATTGCAGCCACTTGGCTGTGAAAAGTGTGCTTTTTGAGCTTTTTACGCTCTGAAAACGCTTATTTCACCATATGCAGTCAAATACCGGGACCAAATCACAGTGGTCACTGATGCTAAAAAGTGAAAAATCTGCCAATTTAAGCCATAAAAAGACACAAAACCACCTTTTCCATCAAGAAGATGATGATTGCAGCCACTTGGCTGTGAAAAGTGTGCTTTTTGAGCTTTTTACGCTCTGAAAACGCTTATTTCACCATATGCAGTCACATACCGGGACCAAATCACAGTGGTCACTGATGCTAAAAAGTGAAAAATCTGCCAATTTAGGCCATAAAAAGACACAAAACCACCTTTTCCATCAAGAAGATGATGATTGCAGCCACTTGGCTGTGAAAAGTGTGCTTTTTGAGCTTTTTACGCTCTGAAAACGCTTATTTCACCATATGCAGTCACATACCGGGACCAAATCACAGTGGTCACTGATGCTAAAAAGTGAAAAATCTGCCAATTTAGGGCATAAAAAGACACAAAACCACCTTTTCCATCAAGAAGATGATGATTGCAGCCACTTGGCTGTGAAAAGTGTGCTTTTTGAGCTTTTTACGCTCTGAAAACGCTTATTTCACCATATGCAGTCACATACCGGGACCAAATCACAGTGGTCACTGATGCTAAAAAGTGAAAAATCTGCCAATTTAGGCCATAAAAAGACACAAAACCACCTTTTCCATCAAGAAGATGATGATTGCAGCCACTTGGCTGTGAAAAGTGTGCTTTTTGAGCTTTTTACGCTCTGAAAACGCTATTTCACCATATGCAGTCACATACCGGGACCAAATCACAGTGGTCACTCATGCTAAAAAGTGAAAAATCTGCCAAAACAGGGCATAAAAAGACACAAAACCACCTTTTCCATCAAGAAGATGATGATTGCAGCCACTTGGCTGTGAAAAGTGTGCTTTTTGAGCTTTTTACGCTCTGAAAACGCTTATTTCACCATATGCAGTCACATACCGGGACCAAATCAGAGTGGTCACTGATGCTAAAAAGTGAAAAATCTGCCAATTTAGGCCATAAAAAGACACAAAACCACCTTTTCCATCAAGAAGATGATGATTGCAGCCACTTGGCTGTGAAAAGTGTGCTTTTTGAGCTTTTTACGCTCTGAAAACGCTTATTTCACCATATGCAGTCACATACCGGGACCAAATCACAGTGGTCACTCATGCTAAAAAGTGAAAAATCTGCCAAAACAGGGCATAAAAAGACACAAAACCACCTTTTCCATCAAGAAGATGATGATTGCAGCCACTTGGCTGTGAAAAGTGTGCTTTTTGAGCTTTTTACGCTCTGAAAACGCTTATTTCACCATATGCAGTCACATACCGGGACCAAATCACAGTGGTCACTGATGCTAAAAAGTGAAAAATCTGCCAATTTAGGCCATAAAAAGACACAAAACCACCTTTTCCATCAAGAAGATGATGATTGCAGCCACTTGGCTGTGAAAAGTGTGCTTTTTGAGCTTTTTACGCTCTGAAAACGCTTATTTCACCATATGCAGTCACATACCGGGACCAAATCACAGTGGTCACTCATGCTAAAAAGTGAAAAATCTGCCAAAACAGGGCATAAAAAGACACAAAACCACCTTTTCCATCAAGAAGATGATGATTGCAGCCACTTGGCTGTGAAAAGTGTGCTTTTTGAGCTTTTTACGCTCTGAAAACGCTTATTTCACCATATGCAGTCACATACCGGGACCAAATCAGAGTGGTCACTGATGCTAAAAAGTGAAAAATCTGCCAATTTAGGCCATAAAAAGACACAAAACCACCTTTTCCATCAAGAAGATGATGATTGCAGCCACTTGGCTGTGAAAAGTGTGCTTTTTGAGCTTTTTACGCTCTGAAAACGCTTATTTCACCATATGCAGTCACATACCGGGACCAAATCACAGTGGTCACTCATGCTAAAAAGTGAAAAATCTGCCAAAACAGGGCATAAAAAGACACAAAACCACCTTTTCCATCAAGAAGATGATGATTGCAGCCACTTGGCTGTGAAAAGTGTGCTTTTTGAGCTTTTTACGCTCTGAAAACGCTTATTTCACCATATGCAGTCACATACCGGGACCAAATCACAGTGGTCACTGATGCTAAAAAGTGAAAAATCTGCCAAAACAGGGCATAAAAAGACACCTTACCACCTTTTCCATCAAGAAGATGATGATTGCAGCCACTTGGCTGTGAAAAGTGTGCTTTTTGAGCTTTTTACGCTCTGAAAACGCTTATTTCACCATATGCAGTCACATACCGGGACCAAATCACAGTGGTCACTGATGCTAAAAAGTGAAAAATCTGCCAATTTAAGCCATAAAAAGACACAAAACCACCTTTTCCATCAAGAAGATGATGATTGCAGCCACTTGGCTGTGAAAAGTGTGCTTTTTGAGCTTTTTACGCTCTGAAAACGCTTATTTCACCATATGCAGTCACATACCGGGACCAAATCAGAGTGGTCACTGATGCTAAAAAGTGAAAAATCTGCCAATTTAGGCCATAAAAAGACACAAAACCACCTTTTCCATCAAGAAGATGATGATTGCAGCCACTTGGCTGTGAAAAGTGTGCTTTTTGAGCTTTTTACGCTCTGAAAACGCTTATTTCACCATATGCAGTCACATACCGGGACCAAATCACAGTGGTCACTGATGCTAAAAAGTGAAAAATCTGCCAATTTAGGCCATAAAAAGACACAAAACCACCTTTTCCATCAAGAAGATGATGATTGCAGCCACTTGGCTGTGAAAAGTGTGCTTTTTGAGCTTTTTACGCTCTGAAAACGCTTATTTCACCATATGCAGTCACATACCGGGACCAAATCACAGTGGTCACTCATGCTAAAAAGTGAAAAATCTGCCAAAACAGGGCATAAAAAGACACAAAACCACCTTTTCCATCAAGAAGATGATGATTGCAGCCACTTGGCTGTGAAAAGTGTGCTTTTTGAGCTTTTTACGCTCTGAAAACGCTTATTTCACCATATGCAGTCACATACCGGGACCAAATCACAGTGGTCACTGATGCTAAAAAGTGAAAAATCTGCCAAAACAGGGCATAAAAAGACACCTTACCACCTTTTCCATCAAGAAGATGATGATTGCAGCCACTTGGCTGTGAAAAGTGTGCTTTTTGAGCTTTTTACGCTCTGAAAACGCTTATTTCACCATATGCAGTCACATACCGGGACCAAATCACAGTGGTCACTGATGCTAAAAAGTGAAAAATCTGCCAATTTAGGCCATAAAAAGACACAAAACCACCTTTTCCATCAAGAAGATGATGATTGCAGCCACTTGGCTGTGAAAAGTGTGCTTTTTGAGCTTTTTACGCTCTGAAAACGCTTATTTCACCATATGCAGTCACATACCGGGACCAAATCACAGTGGTCACTCATGCTAAAAAGTGAAAAATCTGCCAAAACAGGGCATAAAAAGACACAAAACCACCTTTTCCATCAAGAAGATGATGATTGCAGCCACTTGGCTGTGAAAAGTGTGCTTTTTGAGCTTTTTACGCTCTGAAAACGCTTATTTCACCATATGCAGTCACATACCGGGACCAAATCAGAGTGGTCACTGATGCTAAAAAGTGAAAAATCTGCCAATTTAGGCCATAAAAAGACACAAAACCACCTTTTCCATCAAGAAGATGATGATTGCAGCCACTTGGCTGTGAAAAGTGTGCTTTTTGAGCTTTTTACGCTCTGAAAACGCTTATTTCACCATATGCAGTCACATACCGGGACCAAATCACAGTGGTCACTCATGCTAAAAAGTGAAAAATCTGCCAAAACAGGGCATAAAAAGACACAAAACCACCTTTTCCATCAAGAAGATGATGATTGCAGCCACTTGGCTGTGAAAAGTGTGCTTTTTGAGCTTTTTACGCTCTGAAAACGCTTATTTCACCATATGCAGTCACATACCGGGACCAAATCACAGTGGTCACTGATGCTAAAAAGTGAAAAATCTGCCAAAACAGGGCATAAAAAGACACCTTACCACCTTTTCCATCAAGAAGATGATGATTGCAGCCACTTGGCTGTGAAAAGTGTGCTTTTTGAGCTTTTTACGCTCTGAAAACGCTTATTTCACCATATGCAGTCACATACCGGGACCAAATCACAGTGGTCACTGATGCTAAAAAGTGAAAAATCTGCCAATTTAAGCCATAAAAAGACACAAAACCACCTTTTCCATCAAGAAGATGATGATTGCAGCCACTTGGCTGTGAAAAGTGTGCTTTTTGAGCTTTTTACGCTCTGAAAACGCTTATTTCACCATATGCAGTCACATACCGGGACCAAATCACAGTGGTCACTGATGCTAAAAAGTGAAAAATCTGCCAAAACAGGGCATAAAAAGACACAAAACCACCTTTTCCATCAAGAAGATGATGATTGCAGCCACTTGGCTGTGAAAAGTGTGCTTTTTGAGCTTTTTACGCTCTGAAAACGCTTATTTCACCATATGCAGTCACATACCGGGACCAAATCAGAGTGGTCACTGATGCTAAAAAGTGAAAAATCTGCCAAAACAGGGCATAGAAAGACACCTTACCACCTTTTCCATCAAGAAGATGATGATTGCAGCCACTTGGCTGTGAAAAGTGTGCTTTTTGAGCTTTTTACGCTCTGAAAACGCTTATTTCACCATATGCAGTCACATACCGGGACCAAATCACAGTGGTCACTGATGCTAAAAAGTGAAAAATCTGCCAATTTAGGCCATAAAAAGACACAAAACCACCTTTTCCATCAAGAAGATGATGATTGCAGCCACTTGGCTGTGAAAAGTGTGCTTATTGAGCTTTTTACGCTCTGAAAACGCTTATTTCACCATATGCAGTCACATACCGGGACCAAATCAGAGTGGTCACTGATGCTAAAAAGTGAAAAATCTGCCAAAACAGGGCATAAAAAGACACCTTACCACCTTTTCCATCAAGAAGATGATGATTGCAGCCACTTGGCTGTGAAAAGTGTGCTTTTTGAGCTTTTTACGCTCTGAAAACGCTTATTTCACCATATGCAGTCACATACCGGGACCAAATCACAGTGGTCACTGATGCTAAAAAGTGAAAAATCTGCCAAAACAGGGCATAAAAAGACACAAAACCACCATTTCCATCAAGAAGATGATGATTGCAGCCACTTGGCTGTGAAAAGTGTGCTTTTTGAGCTTTTTACGCTCTGAAAACGCTTATTTCACCATATGCAGTCACATACCGGGACCAAATCACAGTGGTCACTGATGCTAAAAAGTGAAAAATCTGCCAAAACAGGGCATAAAAAGACACAAAACCACCTTTTCCATCAAGAAGATGATGATTGCAGCCACTTGGCTGTGAAAAGTGTGCTTTTTGAGCTTTTTACGCTCTGAAAACGCTTATTTCACCATATGCAGTCACATACCGGGACCAAATCACAGTGGTCACTGATGCTAAAAAGTGAAAAATCTGCCAATTTAGGGCATAAAAAGACACAAAACCACCTTTTCCATCAAGAAGATGATGATTGCAGCCACTTGGCTGTGAAAAGTGTGCTTTTTGAGCTTTTTACGCTCTGAAAACGCTTATTTCACCATATGCAGTCACATACCGGGACCAAATCACAGTGGTCACTGATGCTAAAAAGTGAAAAATCTGCCAAAACAGGGCATAAAAAGACACAAAACCACCTTTTCCATCAAGAAGATGATGATTGCAGCCACTTGGCTGTGAAAAGTGTGCTTTTTGAGCTTTTTACGCTCTGAAAACGCTTATTTCACCATATGCAGTCACATACCGGGACCAAATCAGAGTGGTCACTGATGCTAAAAAGTGAAAAATCTGCCAAAACAGGGCATAGAAAGACACCTTACCACCTTTTCCATCAAGAAGATGATGATTGCAGCCACTTGGCTGTGAAAAGTGTGCTTTTTGAGCTTTTTACGCTCTGAAAACGCTTATTTCACCATATGCAGTCACATACCGGGACCAAATCACAGTGGTCACTGATGCTAAAAAGTGAAAAATCTGCCAAAACAGGGCATAAAAAGACACAAAACCACCATTTCCATCAAGAAGATGATGATTGCAGCCACTTGGCTGTGAAAAGTGTGCTTTTTGAGCTTTTTACGCTCTGAAAACGCTTATTTCACCATATGCAGTCACATACCGGGACCAAATCACAGTGGTCACTGATGCTAAAAAGTGAAAAATCTGCCAAAACAGGGCATAAAAAGACACAAAACCACCTTTTCCATCAAGAAGATGATGATTGCAGCCACTTGGCTGTGAAAAGTGTGCTTTTTGAGCTTTTTACGCTCTGAAAACGCTTATTTCACCATATGCAGTCACATACCGGGACCAAATCACAGTGGTCACTGATGCTAAAAAGTGAAAAATCTGCCAATTTAGGGCATAAAAAGACACAAAACCACCTTTTCCATCAAGAAGATGATGATTGCAGCCACTTGGCTGTGAAAAGTGTGCTTTTTGAGCTTTTTACGCTCTGAAAACGCTTATTTCACCATATGCAGTCACATACCGGGACCAAATCACAGTGGTCACTGATGCTAAAAAGTGAAAAATCTGCCAAAACAGGGCATAAAAAGACACAAAACCACCTTTTCCATCAAGAAGATGATGATTGCAGCCACTTGGCTGTGAAAAGTGTGCTTTTTGAGCTTTTTACGCTCTGAAAACGCTTATTTCACCATATGCAGTCACATACCGGGACCAAATCAGAGTGGTCACTGATGCTAAAAAGTGAAAAATCTGCCAAAACAGGGCATAGAAAGACACCTTACCACCTTTTCCATCAAGAAGATGATGATTGCAGCCACTTGGCTGTGAAAAGTGTGCTTTTTGAGCTTTTTACGCTCTGAAAACGCTTATTTCACCATATGCAGTCACATACCGGGACCAAATCAGAGTGGTCACTGATGCTAAAAAGTGAAAAATCTGCCAATTTAGGCCAAAAAAAGACACAAAACCACCTTTTCCATCAAGAAGATGATGATTGCAGCCACTTGGCTGTGAAAAGTGTGCTTTTTGAGCTTTTTACGCTCTGAAAACGCTTATTTCACCATATGCAGTCACATACCGGGACCAAATCAGAGTGGTCACTGATGCTAAAAAGTGAAAAATCTGCCAATTTAGGCCATAAAAAGACACCTTACCACCTTTTCCATCAAGAAGATGATGATTGCAGCCACTTGGCTGTGAAAAGTGTGCTTTTTGAGCTTTTTACGCTCTGAAAACGCTTATTTCACCATATGCAGTCACATACCGGGACCAAATCAGAGTGGTCACTGATGCTAAAAAGTGAAAAATCTGCCAAAACAGGGCATAAGAAGACACAAAACCACCTTTTCCATCAAGAAGATGATGATTGCAGCCACTTGGCTGTGAAAAGTGTGCTTTTTGAGCTTTTTACGCTCTGAAAACGCTTATTTCACCATATGCAGTCACATACCGGGACCAAATCACAGTGGTCACTGATGCTAAAAAGTGAAAAATCTGCCAAAACAGGGCATAAAAAGACACAAAACCACCTTTTCCATCAAGAAGATGATGATTGCAGCCACTTGGCTGTGAAAAGTGTGCTTTTTGAGCTTTTTACGCTCTGAAAACGCTTATTTCACCATATGCAGTCACATACCGGGACCAAATCACAGTGGTCACTCATGCTAAAAAGTGAAAAATCTGCCAAAACAGGGCATAAAAAGACACAAAACCACCTTTTCCATCAAGAAGATGATGATTGCAGCCACTTGGCTGTGAAAAGTGTGCTTTTTGAGCTTTTTACGCTCTGAAAACGCTTATTTCACCATATGCAGTCACATACCGGGACCAAATCAGAGTGGTCACTGATGCTAAAAAGTGAAAAATCTGCCAATTTAGGGCATAAAAAGACACAAAACCACCTTTTCCATCAAGAAGATGATGATTGCAGCCACTTGGCTGTGAAAAGTGTGCTTTTTGAGCTTTTTACGCTCTGAAAACGCTTATTTCACCATATGCAGTCACATACCGGGACCAAATCACAGTGGTCACTGATGCTAAAAAGTGAAAAATCTGCCAATTTAGGCCATAAAAAGACACAAAACCACCTTTTCCATCAAGAAGATGATGATTGCAGCCACTTGGCTGTGAAAAGTGTGCTTTTTGAGCTTTTTACGCTCTGAAAACGCTTATTTCACCATATGCAGTCACATACCGGGACCAAATCACAGTGGTCACTGATGCTAAAAAGTGAAAAATCTGCCAAAACAGGGCATAAAAAGACACCTTACCACCTTTTCCATCAAGAAGATGATGATTGCAGCCACTTGGCTGTGAAAAGTGTGCTTTTTGAGCTTTTTACGCTCTGAAAACGCTTATTTCACCATATGCAGTCACATACCGGGACCAAATCACAGTGGTCACTGATGCTAAAAAGTGAAAAATCTGCCAATTTAGGGCATAAAAAGACACAAAACCACCTTTTCCATCAAGAAGATGATGATTGCAGCCACTTGGCTGTGAAAAGTGTGCTTTTTGAGCTTTTTACGCTCTGAAAACGCTTATTTCACCATATGCAGTCACATACCGGGACCAAATCACAGTGGTCACTGATGCTAAAAAGTGAAAAATCTGCCAATTTAGGCCATAAAAAGACACAAAACCACCTTTTCCATCAAGAAGATGATGATTGCAGCCACTTGGCTGTGAAAAGTGTGCTTTTTGAGCTTTTTACGCTCTGAAAACGCTTATTTCACCATATGCAGTCACATACCGGGACCAAATCACAGTGGTCACTCATGCTAAAAAGTGAAAAATCTGCCAAAACAGGGCATAAAAAGACACAAAACCACCTTTTCCATCAAGAAGATGATGATTGCAGCCACTTGGCTGTGAAAAGTGTGCTTTTTGAGCTTTTTACGCTCTGAAAACGCTTATTTCACCATATGCAGTCACATACCGGGACCAAATCACAGTGGTCACTGATGCTAAAAAGTGAAAAATCTGCCAAAACAGGGCATAAAAAGACACAAAACCACCTTTTCCATCAAGAAGATGATGATTGCAGCCACTTGGCTGTGAAAAGTGTGCTTTTTGAGCTTTTTACGCTCTGAAAACGCTTATTTCACCATATGCAGTCACATACCGGGACCAAATCAGAGTGGTCACTGATGCTAAAAAGTGAAAAATCTGCCAATTTAGGCCATAAAAAGACACAAAACCACCTTTTCCATCAAGAAGATGATGATTGCAGCCACTTGGCTGTGAAAAGTGTGCTTTTTGAGCTTTTTACGCTCTGAAAACGCTTATTTCACCATATGCAGTCACATACCGGGACCAAATCACAGTGGTCACTGATGCTAAAAAGTGAAAAATCTGCCAAAACAGGGCATAAAAAGACACAAAACCACCTTTTCCATCAAGAAGATGATGATTGCAGCCACTTGGCTGTGAAAAGTGTGCTTTTTGAGCTTTTTACGCTCTGAAAACGCTTATTTCACCATATGCAGTCACATACCGGGACCAAATCAGAGTGGTCACTGATGCTAAAAAGTGAAAAATCTGCCAATTTAGGCCATAAAAAGACACCTTACCACCTTTTCCATCAAGAAGATGATGATTGCAGCCACTTGGCTGTGAAAAGTGTGCTTTTTGAGCTTTTTACGCTCTGAAAACGCTTATTTCACCATATGCAGTCACATACCGGGACCAAATCACAGTGGTCACTGATGCTAAAAAGTGAAAAATCTGCCAAAACAGGGCATAAAAAGACACCTTACCACCTTTTCCATCAAGAAGATGATGATTGCAGCCACTTGGCTGTGAAAAGTGTGCTTTTTGAGCTTTTTACGCTCTGAAAACGCTTATTTCACCATATGCAGTCAAATACCGGGACCAAATCACAGTGGTCACTGATGCTAAAAAGTGAAAAATCTGCCAATTTAAGCCATAAAAAGACACAAAACCACCTTTTCCATCAAGAAGATGATGATTGCAGCCACTTGGCTGTGAAAAGTGTGCTTTTTGAGCTTTTTACGCTCTGAAAACGCTTATTTCACCATATGCAGTCACATACCGGGACCAAATCACAGTGGTCACTGATGCTAAAAAGTGAAAAATCTGCCAATTTAGGCAATAAAAAGACACAAAACCACCTTTTCCATCAAGAAGATGATGATTGCAGCCACTTGGCTGTGAAAAGTGTGCTTTTTGAGCTTTTTACGCTCTGAAAACGCTTATTTCACCATATGCAGTCACATACCGGGACCAAATCACAGTGGTCACTGATGCTAAAAAGTGAAAAATCTGCCAATTTAGGGCATAAAAAGACACAAAACCACCTTTTCCATCAAGAAGATGATGATTGCAGCCACTTGGCTGTGAAAAGTGTGCTTTTTGAGCTTTTTACGCTCTGAAAACGCTTATTTCACCATATGCAGTCACATACCGGGACCAAATCACAGTGGTCACTGATGCTAAAAAGTGAAAAATCTGCCAAAACAGGGCATAAAAAGACACCTTACCACCTTTTCCATCAAGAAGATGATGATTGCAGCCACTTGGCTGTGAAAAGTGTGCTTTTTGAGCTTTTTACGCTCTGAAAACGCTTATTTCACCATATGCAGTCACATACCGGGACCAAATCAGAATGGTCACTGATGCTAAAAAGTGAAAAATCTGCCAATTTAGGGCATAAAAAGACACCTTACCACCTTTTCCATCAAGAAGATGATGATTGCAGCCACTTGGCTGTGAAAAGTGTGCTTTTTGAGCTTTTTACGCTCTGAAAACGTTTATTTCACCATATGCAGTCACATACCGGGACCAAATCACAGTGGTCACTGATGCTAAAAAGTGAAAAATCTGCCAATTTAGGGCATAAAAAGACACAAAACCACCTTTTCCATCAAGAAGATGATGATTGCAGCCACTTGGCTGTGAAAAGTGTGCTTTTTGAGCTTTTTACGCTCTGAAAACCCTTATTTCACCATATGCAGTCACATACCGGGACCAAATCAGAGTGGTCACTGATGCTAAAAAGTGAAAAATCTGCCAAAACAGGGCATAAGAAGACACAAAACCACCTTTTCCATCAAGAAGATGATGATTGCAGCCACTTGGCTGTGAAAAGTGTGCTTTTTGAGCTTTTTACGCTCTGAAAACGCTTATTTCACCATATGCAGTCACATACCGGGACGAAATCAGAGTGGTCACTGATGCTAAAAAGTGAAAAATCTGCCAATTTAGGCCATAAAAAGACACCTTACCACCTTTTCCATCAAGAAGATGATGATTGCAGCCACTTGGCTGTGAAAAGTGTGCTTTTTGAGCTTTTTACGCTCTGAAAACGCTTATTTCACCATATGCAGTCACATACCGGGACCAAATCACAGTGGTCACTCATGCTAAAAAGTGAAAAATCTGCCAAAACAGGGCATAAAAAGACACAAAACCACCTTTTCCATCAAGAAGATGATGATTGCAGCCACTTGGCTGTGAAAAGTGTGCTTTTTGAGCTTTTTACGCTCTGAAAACGCTTATTTCACCATATGCAGTCACATACCGGGACCAAATCAGAGTGGTCACTGATGCTAAAAAGTGAAAAATCTGCCAATTTAGGCCATAAAAAGACACAAAACCACCTTTTCCATCAAGAAGATGATGATTGCAGCCACTTGGCTGTGAAAAGTGTGCTTTTTGAGCTTTTTACGCTCTGAAAACGCTTATTTCACCATATGCAGTCACATACCGGGACCAAATCACAGTGGTCACTGATGCTAAAAAGTGAAAAATCTGCCAATTTAGGGCATAAAAAGACACCTTACCACCTTTTCCATCAAGAAGATGATGATTGCAGCCACTTGGCTGTGAAAAGTGTGCTTTTTGAGCTTTTTACGCTCTGAAAACGCTTATTTCACCATATGCAGTCACATACCGGGACCAAATCAGAGTGGTCACTGATGCTAAAAAGTGAAAAATCTGCCAAAACAGGGCATAAGAAGACACAAAACCACCTTTTCCATCAAGAAGATGATGATTGCAGCCACTTGGCTGTGAAAAGTGTGCTTTTTGAGCTTTTTACGCTCTGAAAACGCTTATTTCACCATATGCAGTCACATACCGGGACCAAATCACAGTGGTCACTCATGCTAAAAAGTGAAAAATCTGCCAAAACAGGGCATAAAAAGACACAAAACCACCTTTTCCATCAAGAAGATGATGATTGCAGCCACTTGGCTGTGAAAAGTGTGCTTTTTGAGCTTTTTACGCTCTGAAAACGCTTATTTCACCATATGCAGTCACATACCGGGACCAAATCAGAATGGTCACTGATGCTAAAAAGTGAAAAATCTGCCAATTTAGGGCATAAAAAGACACCTTACCACCTTTTCCATCAAGAAGATGATGATTGCAGCCACTTGGCTGTGAAAAGTGTGCTTTTTGAGCTTTTTACGCTCTGAAAACGCTTATTTCACCATATGCAGTCACATACCGGGACCAAATCACAGTGGTCACTGATGCTAAAAAGTGAAAAATCTGCCAATTTAGGCCATAAAAAGACACCTTACCACCTTTTCCATCAAGAAGATGATGATTGCAGCCACTTGGCTGTGAAAAGTGTGCTTTTTGAGCTTTTTACGCTCTGAAAACGCTTATTTCACCATATGCAGTCACATACCGGGACCAAATCACAGTGGTCACTGATGCTAAAAAGTGAAAAATCTGCCAAAACAGGGCATAAAAAGACACCTTACCACCTTTTCCATCAAGAAGATGATGATTGCAGCCACTTGGCTGTGAAAAGTGTGCTTTTTGAGCTTTTTACGCTCTGAAAACGCTTATTTCACCATATGCAGTCACATACCGGGACCAAATCACAGTGGTCACTGATGCTAAAAAGTGAAAAATCTGCCAATTTAGGCCAAAAAAAGACACAAAACCACCTTTTCCATCAAGAAGATGATGATTGCAGCCACTTGGCTGTGAAAAGTGTGCTTTTTGAGCTTTTTACGCTCTGAAAACGCTTATTTCACCATATGCAGTCACATACCGGGACCAAATCACAGTGGTCACTGATGCTAAAAAGTGAAAAATCTGCCAAAACAGGGCATAAAAAGACACAAAACCACCTTTTCCATCAAGAAGATGATGATTGCAGCCACTTGGCTGTGAAAAGTGTGCTTTTTGAGCTTTTTACGCTCTGAAAACGCGTATTTCACCATATGCAGTCACATACCGGGACCAAATCACAGTGGTCACTGATGCTAAAAAGTGAAAAATCTGCCAAAACAGGGCATAAGAAGACACAAAACCACCTTTTCCATCAAGAAGATGATGATTGCAGCCACTTGGCTGTGAAAAGTGTGCTTTTTGAGCTTTTTACGCTCTGAAAACGCTTATTTCACCATATGCAGTCACATACCGGGACCAAATCACAGTGGTCACTCATGCTAAAAAGTGAAAAATCTGCCAAAACAGGGCATAAAAAGACACAAAACCACCTTTTCCATCAAGAAGATGATGATTGCAGCCACTTGGCTGTGAAAAGTGTGCTTTTTGAGCTTTTTACGCTCTGAAAACGCTTATTTCACCATATGCAGTCACATACCGGGACCAAATCAGAGTGGTCACTGATGCTAAAAAGTGAAAAATCTGCCAATTTAGGCCATAAAAAGACACAAAACCACCTTTTCCATCAAGAAGATGATGATTGCAGCCACTTGGCTGTGAAAAGTGTGCTTTTTGAGCTTTTTACGCTCTGAAAACGCTTATTTCACCATATGCAGTCACATACCGGGACCAAATCACAGTGGTCACTGATGCTAAAAAGTGAAAAATCTGCCAATTTAGGCCATGAAAAGACACAAAACCACCTTTTCCATCAAGAAGATGATGATTGCAGCCACTTGGCTGTGAAAAGTGTGCTTTTTGAGCTTTTTACGCTCTGAAAACGCTTATTTCACCATATGCAGTCACATACCGGGACCAAATCACAGTGGTCACTGATGCTAAAAAGTGAAAAATCTGCCAAAACAGGGCATAAAAAGACACCTTACCACCTTTTCCATCAAGAAGATGATGATTGCAGCCACTTGGCTGTGAAAAGTGTGCTTTTTGAGCTTTTTACGCTCTGAAAACGCTTATTTCACCATATGCAGTCACATACCGGGACCAAATCAGAGTGGTCACTGATGCTAAAAAGTGAAAAATCTGCCAAAACAGGGCATAAAAAGACACCTTACCACCTTTTCCATCAAGAAGATGATGATTGCAGCCACTTGGCTGTGAAAAGTGTGCTTTTTGAGCTTTTTACGCTCTGAAAACGCTTATTTCACCATATGCAGTCACATACCGGGACCAAATCAGAGTGGTCACTGATGCTAAAAAGTGAAAAATCTGCCAAAACAGGGCATAAGAAGACACAAAACCACCTTTTCCATCAAGAAGATGATGATTGCAGCCACTTGGCTGTGAAAAGTGTGCTTTTTGAGCTTTTTACGCTCTGAAAACGCTTATTTCACCATATGCAGTCACATACCGGGACCAAATCACAGTGGTCACTGATGCTAAAAAGTGAAAAATCTGCCAATTTAGGCCATAAAAAGACACCTTACCACCTTTTCCATCAAGAAGATGATGATTGCAGCCACTTGGCTGTGAAAAGTGTGCTTTTTGAGCTTTTTACGCTCTGAAAACGCTTATTTCACCATATGCAGTCACATACCGGGACCAAATCACAGTGGTCACTGATGCTAAAAAGTGAAAAATCTGCCAAAACAGGGCATAAAAAGACACCTTACCACCTTTTCCATCAAGAAGATGATGATTGCAGCCACTTGGCTGTGAAAAGTGTGCTTTTTGAGCTTTTTACGCTCTGAAAACGCTTATTTCACCATATGCAGTCACATACCGGGACCAAATCACAGTGGTCACTGATGCTAAAAAGTGAAAAATCTGCCAATTTAGGCCAAAAAAAGACACAAAACCACCTTTTCCATCAAGAAGATGATGATTGCAGCCACTTGGCTGTGAAAAGTGTGCTTTTTGAGCTTTTTACGCTCTGAAAACGCTTATTTCACCATATGCAGTCACATACCGGGACCAAATCACAGTGGTCACTGATGCTAAAAAGTGAAAAATCTGCCAAAACAGGGCATAAAAAGACACAAAACCACCTTTTCCATCAAGAAGATGATGATTGCAGCCACTTGGCTGTGAAAAGTGTGCTTTTTGAGCTTTTTACGCTCTGAAAACGCGTATTTCACCATATGCAGTCACATACCGGGACCAAATCACAGTGGTCACTGATGCTAAAAAGTGAAAAATCTGCCAAAACAGGGCATAAGAAGACACAAAACCACCTTTTCCATCAAGAAGATGATGATTGCAGCCACTTGGCTGTGAAAAGTGTGCTTTTTGAGCTTTTTACGCTCTGAAAACGCTTATTTCACCATATGCAGTCACATACCGGGACCAAATCACAGTGGTCACTCATGCTAAAAAGTGAAAAATCTGCCAAAACAGGGCATAAAAAGACACAAAACCACCTTTTCCATCAAGAAGATGATGATTGCAGCCACTTGGCTGTGAAAAGTGTGCTTTTTGAGCTTTTTACGCTCTGAAAACGCTTATTTCACCATATGCAGTCACATACCGGGACCAAATCAGAGTGGTCACTGATGCTAAAAAGTGAAAAATCTGCCAATTTAGGCCATAAAAAGACACAAAACCACCTTTTCCATCAAGAAGATGATGATTGCAGCCACTTGGCTGTGAAAAGTGTGCTTTTTGAGCTTTTTACGCTCTGAAAACGCTTATTTCACCATATGCAGTCACATACCGGGACCAAATCACAGTGGTCACTGATGCTAAAAAGTGAAAAATCTGCCAATTTAGGCCATAAAAAGACACAAAACCACCTTTTCCATCAAGAAGATGATGATTGCAGCCACTTGGCTGTGAAAAGTGTGCTTTTTGAGCTTTTTACGCTCTGAAAACGCTTATTTCACCATATGCAGTCACATACCGGGACCAAATCACAGTGGTCACTGATGCTAAAAAGTGAAAAATCTGCCAAAACAGGGCATAAAAAGACACCTTACCACCTTTTCCATCAAGAAGATGATGATTGCAGCCACTTGGCTGTGAAAAGTGTGCTTTTTGAGCTTTTTACGCTCTGAAAACGCTTATTTCACCATATGCAGTCACATACCGGGACCAAATCAGAGTGGTCACTGATGCTAAAAAGTGAAAAATCTGCCAAAACAGGGCATAAAAAGACACCTTACCACCTTTTCCATCAAGAAGATGATGATTGCAGCCACTTGGCTGTGAAAAGTGTGCTTTTTGAGCTTTTTACGCTCTGAAAACGCTTATTTCACCATATGCAGTCACATACCGGGACCAAATCAGAGTGGTCACTGATGCTAAAAAGTGAAAAATCTGCCAATTTAGGCCATAAAAAGACACAAAACCACCTTTTCCATCAAGAAGATGATGATTGCAGCCACTTGGCTGTGAAAAGTGTGCTTTTTGAGCTTTTTACGCTCTGAAAACGCTTATTTCACCATATGCAGTCACATACCGGGACCAAATCACAGTGGTCACTGATGCTAAAAAGTGAAAAATCTGCCAAAACAGGGCATAAAAAGACACCTTACCACCTTTTCCATCAAGAAGATGATGATTGCAGCCACTTGGCTGTGAAAAGTGTGCTTTTTGAGCTTTTTACGCTCTGAAAACGCTTATTTCACCATATGCAGTCACATACCGGGACCAAATCACAGTGGTCACTGATGCTAAAAAGTGAAAAATCTGCCAAAACAGGGCATAAAAAGACACCTTACCACCTTTTCCATCAAGAAGATGATGATTGCAGCCACTTGGCTGTGAAAAGTGTGCTTTTTGAGCTTTTTACGCTCTGAAAACGCTTATTTCACCATATGCAGTCAAATACCGGGACCAAATCAGAGTGGTCACTGATGCTAAAAAGTGAAAAATCTGCCAATTTAGGCCATAAAAAGACACAAAACCACCTTTTCCATCAAGAAGATGATGATTGCAGCCACTTGGCTGTGAAAAGTGTGCTTTTTGAGCTTTTTACGCTCTGAAAACGCTTATTTCACCATATGCAGTCAAATACCGGGACCAAATCACAGTGGTCACTGATGCTAAAAAGTGAAAAATCTGCCAATTTAAGCCATAAAAAGACACAAAACCACCTTTTCCATCAAGAAGATGATGATTGCAGCCACTTGGCTGTGAAAAGTGTGCTTTTTGAGCTTTTTACGCTCTGAAAACGCTTATTTCACCATATGCAGTCACATACCGGGACCAAATCACAGTGGTCACTGATGCTAAAAAGTGAAAAATCTGCCAATTTAGGCCATAAAAAGACACAAAACCACCTTTTCCATCAAGAAGATGATGATTGCAGCCACTTGGCTGTGAAAAGTGTGCTTTTTGAGCTTTTTACGCTCTGAAAACGCTTATTTCACCATATGCAGTCACATACCGGGACCAAATCACAGTGGTCACTCATGCTAAAAAGTGAAAAATCTGCCAAAACAGGGCATAAAAAGACACAAAACCACCTTTTCCATCAAGAAGATGATGATTGCAGCCACTTGGCTGTGAAAAGTGTGCTTTTTGAGCTTTTTACGCTCTGAAAACGCTTATTTCACCATATGCAGTCACATACCGGGACCAAATCAGAGTGGTCACTGATGCTAAAAAGTGAAAAATCTGCCAATTTAGACCATAAAAAGACACAAAACCACCTTTTCCATCAAGAAGATGATGATTGCAGCCACTTGGCTGTCAAAAGTGTGCTTTTTGAGCTTTTTACGCTCTGAAAACGCTTATTTCACCATATGCAGTCACATACCGGGACCAAATCACAGTGGTCACTCATGCTAAAAAGTGAAAAATCTGCCAAAACAGGGCATAAAAAGACACCTTACCACCTTTTCCATCAAGAAGATGATGATTGCAGCCACTTGGCTGTGAAAAGTGTGCTTTTTGAGCTTTTTACGCTCTGAAAACGCTTATTTCACCATATGCAGTCACATACCGGGACCAAATCAGAGTGGTCACTGATGCTAAAAAGTGAAAAATCTGCCAATTTAGGCCATAAAAAGACACAAAACCACCTTTTCCATCAAGAAGATGATGATTGCAGCCACTTGGCTGTGAAAAGTGTGCTTTTTGAGCTTTTTACGCTCTGAAAACGCTTATTTCACCATATGCAGTCACATACCGGGACCAAATCACAGTGGTCACTGATGCTAAAAAGTGAAAAATCTGCCAAAACAGGGCATAAAAAGACACCTTACCACCTTTTCCATCAAGAAGATGATGATTGCAGCCACTTGGCTGTGAAAAGTGTGCTTTTTGAGCTTTTTACGCTCTGAAAACGCTTATTTCACCATATGCAGTCACATACCGGGACCAAATCACAGTGGTCACCGATGCTAAAAAGTGAAAAATCTGCCAATTTAGGGCATAAAAAGACACAAAACCACCTTTTCCATCAAGAAGATGATGATTGCAGCCACTTGGCTGTGAAAAGTGTGCTTTTTGAGCTTTTTACGCTCTGAAAACGCTTATTTCACCATATGCAGTCACATACCGGGACCAAATCAGAGTGGTCACTGATGCTAAAAAGTGAAAAATCTGCCAATTTAGGCCATAAAAAGACACAAAACCACCTTTTCCATCAAGAAGATGATGATTGCAGCCACTTGGCTGTGAAAAGTGTGCTTTTTGAGCTTTTTACGCTCTGAAAACGCTTATTTCACCATATGCAGTCACATACCGGGACCAAATCACAGTGGTCACTCATGCTAAAAAGTGAAAAATCTGCCAAAACAGGGCATAAAAAGACACAAAACCACCTTTTCCATCAAGAAGATGATGATTGCAGCCACTTGGCTGTGAAAAGTGTGCTTTTTGAGCTTTTTACGCTCTGAAAACGCTTATTTCACCATATGCAGTCACATACCGGGACCAAATCACAGTGGTCACTGATGCTAAAAAGTGAAAAATCTGCCAAAACAGGGCATAAAAAGACACCTTACCACCTTTTCCATCAAGAAGATGATGATTGCAGCCACTTGGCTGTGAAAAGTGTGCTTTTTGAGCTTTTTACGCTCTGAAAACGCTTATTTCACCATATGCAGTCACATACCGGGACCAAATCAGAGTGGTCACTGATGCTAAAAAGTGAAAAATCTGCCAATTTAGGCCATAAAAAGACACAAAACCACCTTTTCCATCAAGAAGATGATGATTGCAGCCACTTGGCTGTGAAAAGTGTGCTTTTTGAGCTTTTTACGCTCTGAAAACGCTTATTTCACCATATGCAGTCACATACCGGGACCAAATCACAGTGGTCACTGATGCTAAAAAGTGAAAAATCTGCCAAAACAGGGCATAAAAAGACACCTTACCACCTTTTCCATCAAGAAGATGATGATTGCAGCCACTTGGCTGTGAAAAGTGTGCTTTTTGAGCTTTTTACGCTCTGAAAACGCTTATTTCACCATATGCAGTCACATACCGGGACCAAATCACAGTGGTCACTGATGCTAAAAAGTGAAAAATCTGCCAAAACAGGGCATAAAAAGACACCTTACCACCTTTTCCATCAAGAAGATGATGATTGCAGCCACTTGGCTGTGAAAAGTGTGCTTTTTGAGCTTTTTACGCTCTGAAAACGCTTATTTCACCATATGCAGTCAAATACCGGGACCAAATCAGAGTGGTCACTGATGCTAAAAAGTGAAAAATCTGCCAATTTAAGCCATAAAAAGACACAAAACCACCTTTTCCATCAAGAAGATGATGATTGCAGCCACTTGGCTGTGAAAAGTGTGCTTTTTGAGCTTTTTACGCTCTGAAAACGCTTATTTCACCATATGCAGTCACATACCGGGACCAAATCACAGTGGTCACTGATGCTAAAAAGTGAAAAATCTGCCAATTTAGGCCATAAAAAGACACAAAACCACCTTTTCCATCAAGAAGATGATGATTGCAGCCACTTGGCTGTGAAAAGTGTGCTTTTTGAGCTTTTTACGCTCTGAAAACGCTTATTTCACCATATGCAGTCACATACCGGGACCAAATCACAGTGGTCACTGATGCTAAAAAGTGAAAAATCTGCCAATTTAGGGCATAAAAAGACACAAAACCACCTTTTCCATCAAGAAGATGATGATTGCAGCCACTTGGCTGTGAAAAGTGTGCTTTTTGAGCTTTTTACGCTCTGAAAACGCTTATTTCACCATATGCAGTCACATACCGGGACCAAATCACAGTGGTCACTGATGCTAAAAAGTGAAAAATCTGCCAATTTAGGCCATAAAAAGACACAAAACCACCTTTTCCATCAAGAAGATCATGATTGCAGCCACTTGGCTGTGAAAAGTGTGCTTTTTGAGCTTTTTACGCTCTGAAAACGCTTATTTCACCATATGCAGTCACATACCGGGACCAAATCACAGTGGTCACTCATGCTAAAAAGTGAAAAATCTGCCAAAACAGGGCATAAAAAGACACCTTACCACCTTTTCCATCAAGAAGATGATGATTGCAGCCACTTGGCTGTGAAAAGTGTGCTTTTTGAGCTTTTTACGCTCTGAAAACGCTTATTTCACCATATGCAGTCACATACCGGGACCAAATCAGAGTGGTCACTGATGCTAAAAAGTGAAAAATCTGCCAAAACAGGGCATAAAAAGACACCTTACCACCTTTTCCATCAAGAAGATGATGATTGCAGCCACTTGGCTGTGAAAAGTGTGCTTTTTGAGCTTTTTACGCTCTGAAAACGCTTATTTCACCATATGCAGTCACATACCGGGACCAAATCACAGTGGTCACTGATGCTAAAAAGTGAAAAATCTGCCAATTTAGGGCATAAAAAGACACAAAACCACCTTTTCCATCAAGAAGATGATGATTGCAGCCACTTGGCTGTGAAAAGTGTGCTTTTTGAGCTTTTTACGCTCTGAAAACGCTTATTTCACCATATGCAGTCACATACCGGGACCAAATCAGAGTGGTCACTGATGCTAAAAAGTGAAAAATCTGCCAATTTAGGCCATAAAAAGACACAAAACCACCTTTTCCATCAAGAAGATGATGATTGCAGCCACTTGGCTGTGAAAAGTGTGCTTTTTGAGCTTTTTACGCTCTGAAAACGCTTATTTCACCATATGCAGTCACATACCGGGACCAAATCACAGTGGTCACTCATGCTAAAAAGTGAAAAATCTGCCAAAACAGGGCATAAAAAGACACAAAACCACCTTTTCCATCAAGAAGATGATGATTGCAGCCACTTGGCTGTGAAAAGTGTGCTTTTTGAGCTTTTTACGCTCTGAAAACGCTTATTTCACCATATGCAGTCACATACCGGGACCAAATCACAGTGGTCACTGATGCTAAAAAGTGAAAAATCTGCCAAAACAGGGCATAAAAAGACACAAAACCACCTTTTCCATCAAGAAGATGATGATTGCAGCCACTTGGCTGTGAAAAGTGTGCTTTTTGAGCTTTTTACGCTCTGAAAACGCTTATTTCACCATATGCAGTCAAATACCGGGACCAAATCACAGTGGTCACTGATGCTAAAAAGTGAAAAATCTGCCAATTTAAGCCATAAAAAGACACAAAACCACCTTTTCCATCAAGAAGATGATGATTGCAGCCACTTGGCTGTGAAAAGTGTGCTTTTTGAGCTTTTTACGCTCTGAAAACGCTTATTTCACCATATGCAGTCACATACCGGGACCAAATCACAGTGGTCACTGATGCTAAAAAGTGAAAAATCTGCCAATTTAGGCCATAAAAAGACACAAAACCACCTTTTCCATCAAGAAGATGATGATTGCAGCCACTTGGCTGTGAAAAGTGTGCTTTTTGAGCTTTTTACGCTCTGAAAACGCTTATTTCACCATATGCAGTCACATACCGGGACCAAATCACAGTGGTCACTGATGCTAAAAAGTGAAAAATCTGCCAATTTAGGGCATAAAAAGACACAAAACCACCTTTTCCATCAAGAAGATGATGATTGCAGCCACTTGGCTGTGAAAAGTGTGCTTTTTGAGCTTTTTACGCTCTGAAAACGCTTATTTCACCATATGCAGTCACATACCGGGACCAAATCACAGTGGTCACTCATGCTAAAAAGTGAAAAATCTGCCAAAACAGGGCATAAAAAGACACAAAACCACCTTTTCCATCAAGAAGATGATGATTGCAGCCACTTGGCTGTGAAAAGTGTGCTTTTTGAGCTTTTTACGCTCTGAAAACGCTTATTTCACCATATGCAGTCACATACCGGGACCAAATCAGAGTGGTCACTGATGCTAAAAAGTGAAAAATCTGCCAATTTAGGCCATAAAAAGACACAAAACCACCTTTTCCATCAAGAAGATGATGATTGCAGCCACTTGGCTGTGAAAAGTGTGCTTTTTGAGCTTTTTACGCTCTGAAAACGCTTATTTCACCATATGCAGTCACATACCGGGACCAAATCACAGTGGTCACTCATGCTAAAAAGTGAAAAATCTGCCAAAACAGGGCATAAAAAGACACAAAACCACCTTTTCCATCAAGAAGATGATGATTGCAGCCACTTGGCTGTGAAAAGTGTGCTTTTTGAGCTTTTTACGCTCTGAAAACGCTTATTTCACCATATGCAGTCACATACCGGGACCAAATCACAGTGGTCACTGATGCTAAAAAGTGAAAAATCTGCCAAAACAGGGCATAAAAAGACACCTTACCACCTTTTCCATCAAGAAGATGATGATTGCAGCCACTTGGCTGTGAAAAGTGTGCTTTTTGAGCTTTTTACGCTCTGAAAACGCTTATTTCACCATATGCAGTCACATACCGGGACCAAATCACAGTGGTCACTGATGCTAAAAAGTGAAAAATCTGCCAATTTAGGGCATAAAAAGACACAAAACCACCTTTTCCATCAAGAAGATGATGATTGCAGCCACTTGGCTGTGAAAAGTGTGCTTTTTGAGCTTTTTACGCTCTGAAAACGCTTATTTCACCATATGCAGTCAAATACCGGGACCAAATCACAGTGGTCACTGATGCTAAAAAGTGAAAAATCTGCCAATTTAAGCCATAAAAAGACACAAAACCACCTTTTCCATCAAGAAGATGATGATTGCAGCCACTTGGCTGTGAAAAGTGTGCTTTTTGAGCTTTTTACGCTCTGAAAACGCTTATTTCACCATATGCAGTCACATACCGGGACCAAATCACAGTGGTCACTGATGCTAAAAAGTGAAAAATCTGCCAATTTAGGCCATAAAAAGACACAAAACCACCTTTTCCATCAAGAAGATGATGATTGCAGCCACTTGGCTGTGAAAAGTGTGCTTTTTGAGCTTTTTACGCTCTGAAAACGCTTATTTCACCATATGCAGTCACATACCGGGACCAAATCACAGTGGTCACTGATGCTAAAAAGTGAAAAATCTGCCAATTTAGGCCATAAAAAGACACAAAACCACCTTTTCCATCAAGAAGATGATGATTGCAGCCACTTGGCTGTGAAAAGTGTGCTTTTTGAGCTTTTTACGCTCTGAAAACGCTTATTTCACCATATGCAGTCACATACCGGGACCAAATCACAGTGGTCACTCATGCTAAAAAGTGAAAAATCTGCCAAAACAGGGCATAAAAAGACACAAAACCACCTTTTCCATCAAGAAGATGATGATTGCAGCCACTTGGCTGTGAAAAGTGTGCTTTTTGAGCTTTTTACGCTCTGAAAACGCTTATTTCACCATATGCAGTCACATACCGGGACCAAATCAGAGTGGTCACTGATGCTAAAAAGTGAAAAATCTGCCAATTTAGGCCATAAAAAGACACAAAACCACCTTTTCCATCAAGAAGATGATGATTGCAGCCACTTGGCTGTGAAAAGTGTGCTTTTTGAGCTTTTTACGCTCTGAAAACGCTTATTTCACCATATGCAGTCACATACCGGGACCAAATCACAGTGGTCACTGATGCTAAAAAGTGAAAAATCTGCCAATTTAGGGCATAAAAAGACACAAAACCACCTTTTCCATCAAGAAGATGATGATTGCAGCCACTTGGCTGTGAAAAGTGTGCTTTTTGAGCTTTTTACGCTCTGAAAACGCTTATTTCACCATATGCAGTCACATACCGGGACCAAATCACAGTGGTCACTGATGCTAAAAAGTGAAAAATCTGCCAAAACAGGGCATAAAAAGACACCTTACCACCTTTTCCATCAAGAAGATGATGATTGCAGCCACTTGGCTGTGAAAAGTGTGCTTTTTGAGCTTTTTACGCTCTGAAAACGCTTATTTCACCATATGCAGTCACATACCGGGACCAAATCACAGTGGTCACTGATGCTAAAAAGTGAAAAATCTGCCAATTTAAGCCATAAAAAGACACAAAACCACCTTTTCCATCAAGAAGATGATGATTGCAGCCACTTGGCTGTGAAAAGTGTGCTTTTTGAGCTTTTTACGCTCTGAAAACGCTTATTTCACCATATGCAGTCACATACCGGGACCAAATCAGAGTGGTCACTGATGCTAAAAAGTGAAAAATCTGCCAATTTAGGCCATAAAAAGACACAAAACCACCTTTTCCATCAAGAAGATGATGATTGCAGCCACTTGGCTGTGAAAAGTGTGCTTTTTGAGCTTTTTACGCTCTGAAAACGCTTATTTCACCATATGCAGTCACATACTGGGACCAAATCACAGTGGTCACTCATGCTAAAAAGTGAAAAATCTGCCAAAACAGGGCATAAAAAGACACAAAACCACCTTTTCCATCAAGAAGATGATGATTGCAGCCACTTGGCTGTGAAAAGTGTGCTTTTTGAGCTTTTTACGCTCTGAAAACGCTTATTTCACCATATGCAGTCACATACCGGGACCAAATCACAGTGGTCACTGATGCTAAAAAGTGAAAAATCTGCCAAAACAGGGCATAAAAAGACACCTTACCACCTTTTCCATCAAGAAGATGATGATTGCAGCCACTTGGCTGTGAAAAGTGTGCTTTTTGAGCTTTTTACGCTCTGAAAACGCTTATTTCACCATATGCAGTCACATACCGGGACCAAATCAGAGTGGTCACTGATGCTAAAAAGTGAAAAATCTGCCAATTTAGGCCATAAAAAGACACCTTACCACCTTTTCCATCAAGAAGATGATGATTGCAGCCACTTGGCTGTGAAAAGTGTGCTTTTTGAGCTTTTTACGCTCTGAAAACGCTTATTTCACCATATGCAGTCACATACCGGGACCAAATCACAGTGGTCACTGATGCTAAAAAGTGAAAAATCTGCCAAAACAGGGCATAAAAAGACACCTTACCACCTTTTCCATCAAGAAGATGATGATTGCAGCCACTTGGCTGTGAAAAGTGTGCTTTTTGAGCTTTTTACGCTCTGAAAACGCTTATTTCACCATATGCAGTCACATACCGGGACCAAATCACAGTGGTCACTGATGCTAAAAAGTGAAAAATCTGCCAAAACAGGGCATAAAAAGACACCTTACCACCTTTTCCATCAAGAAGATGATGATTGCAGCCACTTGGCTGTGAAAAGTGTGCTTTTTGAGCTTTTTACGCTCTGAAAACGCTTATTTCACCATATGCAGTCAAATACCGGGACCAAATCACAGTGGTCACTGATGCTAAAAAGTGAAAAATCTGCCAATTTAAGCCATAAAAAGACACAAAACCACCTTTTCCATCAAGAAGATGATGATTGCAGCCACTTGGCTGTGAAAAGTGTGCTTTTTGAGCTTTTTACGCTCTGAAAACGCTTATTTCACCATATGTAGTCACATACCGGGACCAAATCACAGTGGTCACTGATGCTAAAAAGTGAAAAATCTGCCAATTTAGGCCATAAAAAGACACAAAACCACCTTTTCCATCAAGAAGATGATGATTGCAGCCACTTGGCTGTGAAAAGTGTGCTTTTTGAGCTTTTTACGCTCTGAAAACGCTTATTTCACCATATGCAGTCACATACCGGGACCAAATCACAGTGGTCACTGATGCTAAAAAGTGAAAAATCTGCCAATTTAGGGCATAAAAAGACACAAAACCACCTTTTCCATCAAGAAGATGATGATTGCAGCCACTTGGCTGTGAAAAGTGTGCTTTTTGAGCTTTTTACGCTCTGAAAACGCTTATTTCACCATATGCAGTCACATACCGGGACCAAATCACAGTGGTCACTGATGCTAAAAAGTGAAAAATCTGCCAATTTAGGCCATAAAAAGACACAAAACCACCTTTTCCATCAAGAAGATGATGATTGCAGCCACTTGGCTGTGAAAAGTGTGCTTTTTGAGCTTTTTACGCTCTGAAAACGCTTATTTCACCATATGCAGTCACATACCGGGACCAAATCACAGTGGTCACTCATGCTAAAAAGTGAAAAATCTGCCAAAACAGGGCATAAAAAGACACAAAACCACCTTTTCCATCAAGAAGATGATGATTGCAGCCACTTGGCTGTGAAAAGTGTGCTTTTTGAGCTTTTTACGCTCTGAAAACGCTTATTTCACCATATGCAGTCACATACCGGGACCAAATCAGAGTGGTCACTGATGCTAAAAAGTGAAAAATCTGCCAAAACAGGGCATAAAAAGACACCTTACCACCTTTTCCATCAAGAAGATGATGATTGCAGCCACTTGGCTGTGAAAAGTGTGCTTTTTGAGCTTTTTACGCTCTGAAAACGCTTATTTCACCATATGCAGTCACATACCGGGACCAAATCACAGTGGTCACTGATGCTAAAAAGTGAAAAATCTGCCAATTTAGGGCATAAAAAGACACAAAACCACCTTTTCCATCAAGAAGATGATGATTGCAGCCACTTGGCTGTGAAAAGTGTGCTTTTTGAGCTTTTTACGCTCTGAAAACGCTTATTTCACCATATGCAGTCACATACCGGGACCAAATCAGAGTGGTCACTGATGCTAAAAAGTGAAAAATCTGCCAATTTAGGCCATAAAAAGACACAAAACCACCTTTTCCATCAAGAAGATGATGATTGCAGCCACTTGGCTGTGAAAAGTGTGCTTTTTGAGCTTTTTACGCTCTGAAAACGCTTATTTCACCATATGCAGTCACATACCGGGACCAAATCACAGTGGTCACTCATGCTAAAAAGTGAAAAATCTGCCAAAACAGGGCATAAAAAGACACAAAACCACCTTTTCCATCAAGAAGATGATGATTGCAGCCACTTGGCTGTGAAAAGTGTGCTTTTTGAGCTTTTTACGCTCTGAAAACGCTTATTTCACCATATGCAGTCACATACCGGGACCAAATCACAGTGGTCACTGATGCTAAAAAGTGAAAAATCTGCCAAAACAGGGCATAAAAAGACACAAAACCACCTTTTCCATCAAGAAGATGATGATTGCAGCCACTTGGCTGTGAAAAGTGTGCTTTTTGAGCTTTTTACGCTCTGAAAACGCTTATTTCACCATATGCAGTCAAATACCGGGACCAAATCACAGTGGTCACTGATGCTAAAAAGTGAAAAATCTGCCAATTTAAGCCATAAAAAGACACAAAACCACCTTTTCCATCAAGAAGATGATGATTGCAGCCACTTGGCTGTGAAAAGTGTGCTTTTTGAGCTTTTTACGCTCTGAAAACGCTTATTTCACCATATGCAGTCACATACCGGGACCAAATCACAGTGGTCACTGATGCTAAAAAGTGAAAAATCTGCCAATTTAGGCCATAAAAAGACACAAAACCACCTTTTCCATCAAGAAGATGATGATTGCAGCCACTTGGCTGTGAAAAGTGTGCTTTTTGAGCTTTTTACGCTCTGAAAACGCTTATTTCACCATATGCAGTCACATACCGGGACCAAATCACAGTGGTCACTGATGCTAAAAAGTGAAAAATCTGCCAATTTAGGGCATAAAAAGACACAAAACCACCTTTTCCATCAAGAAGATGATGATTGCAGCCACTTGGCTGTGAAAAGTGTGCTTTTTGAGCTTTTTACGCTCTGAAAACGCTTATTTCACCATATGCAGTCACATACCGGGACCAAATCACAGTGGTCACTGATGCTAAAAAGTGAAAAATCTGCCAATTTAGGCCATAAAAAGACACAAAACCACCTTTTCCATCAAGAAGATCATGATTGCAGCCACTTGGCTGTGAAAAGTGTGCTTTTTGAGCTTTTTACGCTCTGAAAACGCTTATTTCACCATATGCAGTCACATACCGGGACCAAATCACAGTGGTCACTCATGCTAAAAAGTGAAAAATCTGCCAAAACAGGGCATAAAAAGACACAAAACCACCTTTTCCATCAAGAAGATGATGATTGCAGCCACTTGGCTGTGAAAAGTGTGCTTTTTGAGCTTTTTACGCTCTGAAAACGCTTATTTCACCATATGCAGTCACATACCGGGACCAAATCAGAGTGGTCACTGATGCTAAAAAGTGAAAAATCTGCCAAAACAGGGCATAAAAAGACACAAAACCACCTTTTCCATCAAGAAGATGATGATTGCAGCCACTTGGCTGTGAAAAGTGTGCTTTTTGAGCTTTTTACGCTCTGAAAACGCTTATTTCACCATATGCAGTCACATACCGGGACCAAATCACAGTGGTCACTCATGCTAAAAAGTGAAAAATCTGCCAAAACAGGGCATAAAAAGACACAAAACCACCTTTTCCATCAAGAAGATGATGATTGCAGCCACTTGGCTGTGAAAAGTGTGCTTTTTGAGCTTTTTACGCTCTGAAAACGCTTATTTCACCATATGCAGTCACATACCGGGACCAAATCAGAGTGGTCACTGATGCTAAAAAGTGAAAAATCTGCCAATTTAGGCCATAAAAAGACACAAAACCACCTTTTCCATCAAGAAGATGATGATTGCAGCCACTTGGCTGTGAAAAGTGTGCTTTTTGAGCTTTTTACGCTCTGAAAACGCTTATTTCACCATATGCAGTCACATACCGGGACCAAATCACAGTGGTCACTCATGCTAAAAAGTGAAAAATCTGCCAAAACAGGGCATAAAAAGACACAAAACCACCTTTTCCATCAAGAAGATGATGATTGCAGCCACTTGGCTGTGAAAAGTGTGCTTTTTGAGCTTTTTACGCTCTGAAAACGCTTATTTCACCATATGCAGTCACATACCGGGACCAAATCACAGTGGTCACTGATGCTAAAAAGTGAAAAATCTGCCAAAACAGGGCATAAAAAGACACCTTACCACCTTTTCCATCAAGAAGATGATGATTGCAGCCACTTGGCTGTGAAAAGTGTGCTTTTTGAGCTTTTTACGCTCTGAAAACGCTTATTTCACCATATGCAGTCACATACCGGGACCAAATCACAGTGGTCACTGATGCTAAAAAGTGAAAAATCTGCCAATTTAAGCCATAAAAAGACACAAAACCACCTTTTCCATCAAGAAGATGATGATTGCAGCCACTTGGCTGTGAAAAGTGTGCTTTTTGAGCTTTTTACGCTCTGAAAACGCTTATTTCACCATATGCAGTCACATACCGGGACCAAATCAGAGTGGTCACTGATGCTAAAAAGTGAAAAATCTGCCAATTTAGGCCATAAAAAGACACAAAACCACCTTTTCCATCAAGAAGATGATGATTGCAGCCACTTGGCTGTGAAAAGTGTGCTTTTTGAGCTTTTTACGCTCTGAAAACGCTTATTTCACCATATGCAGTCACATACCGGGACCAAATCACAGTGGTCACTGATGCTAAAAAGTGAAAAATCTGCCAAAACAGGGCATAAAAAGACACAAAACCACCTTTTCCATCAAGAAGATGATGATTGCAGCCACTTGGCTGTGAAAAGTGTGCTTTTTGAGCTTTTTACGCTCTGAAAACGCTTATTTCACCATATGCAGTCACATACCGGGACCAAATCAGAGTGGTCACTGATGCTAAAAAGTGAAAAATCTGCCAAAACAGGGCATAGAAAGACACCTTACCACCTTTTCCATCAAGAAGATGATGATTGCAGCCACTTGGCTGTGAAAAGTGTGCTTTTTGAGCTTTTTACGCTCTGAAAACGCTTATTTCACCATATGCAGTCACATACCGGGACCAAATCACAGTGGTCACTGATGCTAAAAAGTGAAAAATCTGCCAATTTAGGCCATAAAAAGACACAAAACCACCTTTTCCATCAAGAAGATGATGATTGCAGCCACTTGGCTGTGAAAAGTGTGCTTATTGAGCTTTTTACGCTCTGAAAACGCTTATTTCACCATATGCAGTCACATACCGGGACCAAATCACACTGGTCACTGATGCTAAAAAGTGAAAAATCTGCCAATTTAGGCCATAAAAAGACACAAAACCACCTTTTCCATCAAGAAGATGATGATTGCAGCCACTTGGCTGTGAAAAGTGTGCTTTTTGAGCTTTTTACGCTCTGAAAACGCTTATTTCACCATATGCAGTCACATACCGGGACCAAATCACAGTGGTCACTGATGCTAAAAAGTGAAAAATCTGCCAATTTAGGGCATAAAAAGACACAAAACCACCTTTTCCATCAAGAAGATGATGATTGCAGCCACTTGGCTGTGAAAAGTGTGCTTTTTGAGCTTTTTACGCTCTGAAAACGCTTATTTCACCATATGCAGTCAAATACCGGGACCAAATCACAGTGGTCACTGATGCTAAAAAGTGAAAAATCTGCCAATTTAAGCCATAAAAAGACACAAAACCACCTTTTCCATCAAGAAGATGATGATTGCAGCCACTTGGCTGTGAAAAGTGTGCTTTTTGAGCTTTTTACGCTCTGAAAACGCTTATTTCACCATATGCAGTCACATACCGGGACCAAATCACAGTGGTCACTGATGCTAAAAAGTGAAAAATCTGCCAATTTAGGCCATAAAAAGACACAAAACCACCTTTTCCATCAAGAAGATGATGATTGCAGCCACTTGGCTGTGAAAAGTGTGCTTTTTGAGCTTTTTACGCTCTGAAAACGCTTATTTCACCATATGCAGTCACATACCGGGACCAAATCACAGTGGTCACTGATGCTAAAAAGTGAAAAATCTGCCAATTTAGGGCATAAAAAGACACAAAACCACCTTTTCCATCAAGAAGATGATGATTGCAGCCACTTGGCTGTGAAAAGTGTGCTTTTTGAGCTTTTTACGCTCTGAAAACGCTTATTTCACCATATGCAGTCACATACCGGGACCAAATCACAGTGGTCACTGATGCTAAAAAGTGAAAAATCTGCCAATTTAGGCCATAAAAAGACACAAAACCACCTTTTCCATCAAGAAGATGATGATTGCAGCCACTTGGCTGTGAAAAGTGTGCTTTTTGAGCTTTTTACGCTCTGAAAACGCTTATTTCACCATATGCAGTCACATACCGGGACCAAATCACAGTGGTCACTGATGCTAAAAAGTGAAAAATCTGCCAATTTAGGCCATAAAAAGACACAAAACCACCTTTTCCATCAAGAAGATGATGATTGCAGCCACTTGGCTGTGAAAAGTGTGCTTTTTGAGCTTTTTACGCTCTGAAAACGCTTATTTCACCATATGCAGTCACATACCGGGACCAAATCACAGTGGTCACTCATGCTAAAAAGTGAAAAATCTGCCAAAACAGGGCATAAAAAGACACAAAACCACCTTTTCCATCAAGAAGATGATGATTGCAGCCACTTGGCTGTGAAAAGTGTGCTTTTTGAGCTTTTTACGCTCTGAAAACGCTTATTTCACCATATGCAGTCACATACCGGGACCAAATCAGAGTGGTCACTGATGCTAAAAAGTGAAAAATCTGCCAATTTAGGCCATAAAAAGACACAAAACCACCTTTTCCATCAAGAAGATGATGATTGCAGCCACTTGGCTGTGAAAAGTGTGCTTTTTGAGCTTTTTACGCTCTGAAAACGCTTATTTCACCATATGCAGTCACATACCGGGACCAAATCACAGTGGTCACTCATGCTAAAAAGTGAAAAATCTGCCAAAACAGGGCATAAAAAGACACAAAACCACCTTTTCCATCAAGAAGATGATGATTGCAGCCACTTGGCTGTGAAAAGTGTGCTTTTTGAGCTTTTTACGCTCTGAAAACGCTTATTTCACCATATGCAGTCACATACCGGGACCAAATCACAGTGGTCACTGATGCTAAAAAGTGAAAAATCTGCCAAAACAGGGCATAAAAAGACACCTTACCACCTTTTCCATCAAGAAGATGATGATTGCAGCCACTTGGCTGTGAAAAGTGTGCTTTTTGAGCTTTTTACGCTCTGAAAACGCTTATTTCACCATATGCAGTCACATACCGGGACCAAATCACAGTGGTCACTGATGCTAAAAAGTGAAAAATCTGCCAATTTAAGCCATAAAAAGACACAAAACCACCTTTTCCATCAAGAAGATGATGATTGCAGCCACTTGGCTGTGAAAAGTGTGCTTTTTGAGCTTTTTACGCTCTGAAAACGCTTATTTCACCATATGCAGTCACATACCGGGACCAAATCACAGTGGTCACTGATGCTAAAAAGTGAAAAATCTGCCAAAACAGGGCATAAAAAGACACAAAACCACCTTTTCCATCAAGAAGATGATGATTGCAGCCACTTGGCTGTGAAAAGTGTGCTTTTTGAGCTTTTTACGCTCTGAAAACGCTTATTTCACCATATGCAGTCACATACCGGGACCAAATCAGAGTGGTCACTGATGCTAAAAAGTGAAAAATCTGCCAAAACAGGGCATAGAAAGACACCTTACCACCTTTTCCATCAAGAAGATGATGATTGCAGCCACTTGGCTGTGAAAAGTGTGCTTTTTGAGCTTTTTACGCTCTGAAAACGCTTATTTCACCATATGCAGTCACATACCGGGACCAAATCACAGTGGTCACTGATGCTAAAAAGTGAAAAATCTGCCAATTTAGGCCATAAAAAGACACAAAACCACCTTTTCCATCAAGAAGATGATGATTGCAGCCACTTGGCTGTGAAAAGTGTGCTTATTGAGCTTTTTACGCTCTGAAAACGCTTATTTCACCATATGCAGTCACATACCGGGACCAAATCAGAGTGGTCACTGATGCTAAAAAGTGAAAAATCTGCCAAAACAGGGCATAAAAAGACACCTTACCACCTTTTCCATCAAGAAGATGATGATTGCAGCCACTTGGCTGTGAAAAGTGTGCTTTTTGAGCTTTTTACGCTCTGAAAACGCTTATTTCACCATATGCAGTCACATACCGGGACCAAATCACAGTGGTCACTGATGCTAAAAAGTGAAAAATCTGCCAAAACAGGGCATAAAAAGACACAAAACCACCATTTCCATCAAGAAGATGATGATTGCAGCCACTTGGCTGTGAAAAGTGTGCTTTTTGAGCTTTTTACGCTCTGAAAACGCTTATTTCACCATATGCAGTCACATACCGGGACCAAATCACAGTGGTCACTGATGCTAAAAAGTGAAAAATCTGCCAAAACAGGGCATAAAAAGACACAAAACCACCTTTTCCATCAAGAAGATGATGATTGCAGCCACTTGGCTGTGAAAAGTGTGCTTTTTGAGCTTTTTACGCTCTGAAAACGCTTATTTCACCATATGCAGTCACATACCGGGACCAAATCACAGTGGTCACTGATGCTAAAAAGTGAAAAATCTGCCAATTTAGGGCATAAAAAGACACAAAACCACCTTTTCCATCAAGAAGATGATGATTGCAGCCACTTGGCTGTGAAAAGTGTGCTTTTTGAGCTTTTTACGCTCTGAAAACGCTTATTTCACCATATGCAGTCACATACCGGGACCAAATCACAGTGGTCACTGATGCTAAAAAGTGAAAAATCTGCCAAAACAGGGCATAAAAAGACACAAAACCACCTTTTCCATCAAGAAGATGATGATTGCAGCCACTTGGCTGTGAAAAGTGTGCTTTTTGAGCTTTTTACGCTCTGAAAACGCTTATTTCACCATATGCAGTCACATACCGGGACCAAATCAGAGTGGTCACTGATGCTAAAAAGTGAAAAATCTGCCAAAACAGGGCATAGAAAGACACCTTACCACCTTTTCCATCAAGAAGATGATGATTGCAGCCACTTGGCTGTGAAAAGTGTGCTTTTTGAGCTTTTTACGCTCTGAAAACGCTTATTTCACCATATGCAGTCACATACCGGGACCAAATCACAGTGGTCACTGATGCTAAAAAGTGAAAAATCTGCCAAAACAGGGCATAAAAAGACACAAAACCACCATTTCCATCAAGAAGATGATGATTGCAGCCACTTGGCTGTGAAAAGTGTGCTTTTTGAGCTTTTTACGCTCTGAAAACGCTTATTTCACCATATGCAGTCACATACCGGGACCAAATCACAGTGGTCACTGATGCTAAAAAGTGAAAAATCTGCCAAAACAGGGCATAAAAAGACACAAAACCACCTTTTCCATCAAGAAGATGATGATTGCAGCCACTTGGCTGTGAAAAGTGTGCTTTTTGAGCTTTTTACGCTCTGAAAACGCTTATTTCACCATATGCAGTCACATACCGGGACCAAATCACAGTGGTCACTGATGCTAAAAAGTGAAAAATCTGCCAATTTAGGGCATAAAAAGACACAAAACCACCTTTTCCATCAAGAAGATGATGATTGCAGCCACTTGGCTGTGAAAAGTGTGCTTTTTGAGCTTTTTACGCTCTGAAAACGCTTATTTCACCATATGCAGTCACATACCGGGACCAAATCACAGTGGTCACTGATGCTAAAAAGTGAAAAATCTGCCAAAACAGGGCATAAAAAGACACAAAACCACCTTTTCCATCAAGAAGATGATGATTGCAGCCACTTGGCTGTGAAAAGTGTGCTTTTTGAGCTTTTTACGCTCTGAAAACGCTTATTTCACCATATGCAGTCACATACCGGGACCAAATCAGAGTGGTCACTGATGCTAAAAAGTGAAAAATCTGCCAAAACAGGGCATAGAAAGACACCTTACCACCTTTTCCATCAAGAAGATGATGATTGCAGCCACTTGGCTGTGAAAAGTGTGCTTTTTGAGCTTTTTACGCTCTGAAAACGCTTATTTCACCATATGCAGTCACATACCGGGACCAAATCAGAGTGGTCACTGATGCTAAAAAGTGAAAAATCTGCCAATTTAGGCCAAAAAAAGACACAAAACCACCTTTTCCATCAAGAAGATGATGATTGCAGCCACTTGGCTGTGAAAAGTGTGCTTTTTGAGCTTTTTACGCTCTGAAAACGCTTATTTCACCATATGCAGTCACATACCGGGACCAAATCAGAGTGGTCACTGATGCTAAAAAGTGAAAAATCTGCCAATTTAGGCCATAAAAAGACACCTTACCACCTTTTCCATCAAGAAGATGATGATTGCAGCCACTTGGCTGTGAAAAGTGTGCTTTTTGAGCTTTTTACGCTCTGAAAACGCTTATTTCACCATATGCAGTCACATACCGGGACCAAATCAGAGTGGTCACTGATGCTAAAAAGTGAAAAATCTGCCAATTTAGGCCATAAAAAGACACAAAACCACCTTTTCCATCAAGAAGATGATGATTGCAGCCACTTGGCTGTGAAAAGTGTGCTTTTTGAGCTTTTTACGCTCTGAAAACGCTTATTTCACCATATGCAGTCACATACCGGGACCAAATCACAGTGGTCACTGATGCTAAAAAGTGAAAAATCTGCCAAAACAGGGCATAAAAAGACACAAAACCACCTTTTCCATCAAGAAGATGATGATTGCAGCCACTTGGCTGTGAAAAGTGTGCTTTTTGAGCTTTTTACGCTCTGAAAACGCTTATTTCACCATATGCAGTCACATACCGGGACCAAATCAGAGTGGTCACTGATGCTAAAAAGTGAAAAATCTGCCAAAACAGGGCATAGAAAGACACCTTACCACCTTTTCCATCAAGAAGATGATGATTGCAGCCACTTGGCTGTGAAAAGTGTGCTTTTTGAGCTTTTTACGCTCTGAAAACGCTTATTTCACCATATGCAGTCACATACCGGGACCAAATCACAGTGGTCACTGATGCTAAAAAGTGAAAAATCTGCCAAAACAGGGCATAAAAAGACACAAAACCACCTTTTCCATCAAGAAGATGATGATTGCAGCCACTTGGCTGTGAAAAGTGTGCTTTTTGAGCTTTTTACGCTCTGAAAACGCTTATTTCACCATATGCAGTCACATACCGGGACCAAATCACAGTGGTCACTGATGCTAAAAAGTGAAAAATCTGCCAAAACAGGGCATAAAAAGACACAAAACCACCTTTTCCATCAAGAAGATGATGATTGCAGCCACTTGGCTGTGAAAAGTGTGCTTTTTGAGCTTTTTACGCTCTGAAAACGCTTATTTCACCATATGCAGTCACATACCGGGACCAAATCACAGTGGTCACTGATGCTAAAAAGTGAAAAATCTGCCAATTTAGGGCATAAAAAGACACAAAACCACCTTTTCCATCAAGAAGATGATGATTGCAGCCACTTGGCTGTGAAAAGTGTGCTTTTTGAGCTTTTTACGCTCTGAAAACGCTTATTTCACCATATGCAGTCACATACCGGGACCAAATCACAGTGGTCACTGATGCTAAAAAGTGAAAAATCTGCCAAAACAGGGCATAAAAAGACACAAAACCACCTTTTCCATCAAGAAGATGATGATTGCAGCCACTTGGCTGTGAAAAGTGTGCTTTTTGAGCTTTTTACGCTCTGAAAACGCTTATTTCACCATATGCAGTCACATACCGGGACCAAATCAGAGTGGTCACTGATGCTAAAAAGTGAAAAATCTGCCAAAACAGGGCATAGAAAGACACCTTACCACCTTTTCCATCAAGAAGATGATGATTGCAGCCACTTGGCTGTGAAAAGTGTGCTTTTTGAGCTTTTTACGCTCTGAAAACGCTTATTTCACCATATGCAGTCACATACCGGGACCAAATCAGAGTGGTCACTGATGCTAAAAAGTGAAAAATCTGCCAATTTAGGCCAAAAAAAGACACAAAACCACCTTTTCCATCAAGAAGATGATGATTGCAGCCACTTGGCTGTGAAAAGTGTGCTTTTTGAGCTTTTTACGCTCTGAAAACGCTTATTTCACCATATGCAGTCACATACCGGGACCAAATCAGAGTGGTCACTGATGCTAAAAAGTGAAAAATCTGCCAATTTAGGCCATAAAAAGACACCTTACCACCTTTTCCATCAAGAAGATGATGATTGCAGCCACTTGGCTGTGAAAAGTGTGCTTTTTGAGCTTTTTACGCTCTGAAAACGCTTATTTCACCATATGCAGTCACATACCGGGACCAAATCAGAGTGGTCACTGATGCTAAAAAGTGAAAAATCTGCCAATTTAGGCCATAAAAAGACACAAAACCACCTTTTCCATCAAGAAGATGATGATTGCAGCCACTTGGCTGTGAAAAGTGTGCTTTTTGAGCTTTTTACGCTCTGAAAACGCTTATTTCACCATATGCAGTCACATACCGGGACCAAATCACAGTGGTCACTGATGCTAAAAAGTGAAAAATCTGCCAATTTAGGGCATAAAAAGACACAAAACCACCTTTTCCATCAAGAAGATGATGATTGCAGCCACTTGGCTGTGAAAAGTGTGCTTTTTGAGCTTTTTACGCTCTGAAAACGCTTATTTCACCATATGCAGTCACATACCGGGACGAAATCAGAGTGGTCACTGATGCTAAAAAGTGAAAAATCTGCCAATTTAGGCCATAAAAAGACACAAAACCACCTTTTCCATCAAGAAGATGATGATTGCAGCCACTTGGCTGTGAAAAGTGTGCTTTTTGAGCTTTTTACGCTCTGAAAACGCTTATTTCACCATATGCAGTCACATACCGGGACCAAATCACAGTGGTCACTGATGCTAAAAAGTGAAAAATCTGCCAATTTAGGCCATAAAAAGACACAAAACCACCTTTTCCATCAAGAAGATGATGATTGCAGCCACTTGGCTGTGAAAAGTGTGCTTTTTGAGCTTTTTACGCTCTGAAAACGCTTATTTCACCATATGCAGTCACATACCGGGACCAAATCACAGTGGTCACTGATGCTAAAAAGTGAAAAATCTGCCAAAACAGGGCATAAAAAGACACAAAACCACCTTTTCCATCAAGAAGATGATGATTGCAGCCACTTGGCTGTGAAAAGTGTGCTTTTTGAGCTTTTTACGCTCTGAAAACGCTTATTTCACCATATGCAGTCACATACCGGGACCAAATCAGAGTGGTCACTGATGCTAAAAAGTGAAAAATCTGCCAAAACAGGGCATAGAAAGACACCTTACCACCTTTTCCATCAAGAAGATGATGATTGCAGCCACTTGGCTGTGAAAAGTGTGCTTTTTGAGCTTTTTACGCTCTGAAAACGCTTATTTCACCATATGCAGTCACATACCGGGACCAAATCACAGTGGTCACTGATGCTAAAAAGTGAAAAATCTGCCAATTTAGGCCATAAAAAGACACAAAACCACCTTTTCCATCAAGAAGATGATGATTGCAGCCACTTGGCTGTGAAAAGTGTGCTTATTGAGCTTTTTACGCTCTGAAAACGCTTATTTCACCATATGCAGTCACATACCGGGACCAAATCAGAGTGGTCACTGATGCTAAAAAGTGAAAAATCTGCCAAAACAGGGCATAAAAAGACACCTTACCACCTTTTCCATCAAGAAGATGATGATTGCAGCCACTTGGCTGTGAAAAGTGTGCTTTTTGAGCTTTTTACGCTCTGAAAACGCTTATTTCACCATATGCAGTCACATACCGGGACCAAATCACAGTGGTCACTGATGCTAAAAAGTGAAAAATCTGCCAAAACAGGGCATAAAAAGACACAAAACCACCATTTCCATCAAGAAGATGATGATTGCAGCCACTTGGCTGTGAAAAGTGTGCTTTTTGAGCTTTTTACGCTCTGAAAACGCTTATTTCACCATATGCAGTCACATACCGGGACCAAATCACAGTGGTCACTGATGCTAAAAAGTGAAAAATCTGCCAAAACAGGGCATAAAAAGACACAAAACCACCTTTTCCATCAAGAAGATGATGATTGCAGCCACTTGGCTGTGAAAAGTGTGCTTTTTGAGCTTTTTACGCTCTGAAAACGCTTATTTCACCATATGCAGTCACATACCGGGACCAAATCACAGTGGTCACTGATGCTAAAAAGTGAAAAATCTGCCAATTTAGGGCATAAAAAGACACAAAACCACCTTTTCCATCAAGAAGATGATGATTGCAGCCACTTGGCTGTGAAAAGTGTGCTTTTTGAGCTTTTTACGCTCTGAAAACGCTTATTTCACCATATGCAGTCACATACCGGGACCAAATCACAGTGGTCACTGATGCTAAAAAGTGAAAAATCTGCCAAAACAGGGCATAAAAAGACACAAAACCACCTTTTCCATCAAGAAGATGATGATTGCAGCCACTTGGCTGTGAAAAGTGTGCTTTTTGAGCTTTTTACGCTCTGAAAACGCTTATTTCACCATATGCAGTCACATACCGGGACCAAATCACAGTGGTCACTCATGCTAAAAAGTGAAAAATCTGCCAAAACAGGGCATAGAAAGACACCTTACCACCTTTTCCATCAAGAAGATGATGATTGCAGCCACTTGGCTGTGAAAAGTGTGCTTTTTGAGCTTTTTACGCTCTGAAAACGCTTATTTCACCATATGCAGTCACATACCGGGACCAAATCAGAGTGGTCACTGATGCTAAAAAGTGAAAAATCTGCCAAAACAGGGCATAAAAAGACACAAAACCACCTTTTCCATCAAGAAGATGATGATTGCAGCCACTTGGCTGTGAAAAGTGTGCTTTTTGAGCTTTTTACGCTCTGAAAACGCTTATTTCACCATATGCAGTCACATACCGGGACCAAATCACAGTGGTCACTGATGCCAAAAAGTGAAAAATCTGCCAATTTAAGCCATAAAAAGACACAAAACCACCTTTTCCATCAAGAAGATGATGATTGCAGCCACTTGGCTGTGAAAAGTGTGCTTTTTGAGCTTTTTACGCTCTGAAAACGCTTATTTCACCATATGCAGTCACATACCGGGACCAAATCAGAGTGGTCACTGATGCTAAAAAGTGAAAAATCTGCCAATTTAGGCCATAAAAAGACACAAAACCACCTTTTCCATCAAGAAGATGATGATTGCAGCCACTTGGCTGTGAAAAGTGTGCTTTTTGAGCTTTTTACGCTCTGAAAACGCTTATTTCACCATATGCAGTCACATACCGGGACCAAATCACAGTGGTCACTCATGCTAAAAAGTGAAAAATCTGCCAAAACAGGGCATAAAAAGACACAAAACCACCTTTTCCATCAAGAAGATGATGATTGCAGCCACTTGGCTGTGAAAAGTGTGCTTTTTGAGCTTTTTACGCTCTGAAAACGCTTATTTCACCATATGCAGTCACATACCGGGACCAAATCACAGTGGTCACTGATGCTAAAAAGTGAAAAATCTGCCAAAACAGGGCATAAAAAGACACAAAACCACCTTTTCCATCAAGAAGATGATGATTGCAGCCACTTGGCTGTGAAAAGTGTGCTTTTTGAGCTTTTTACGCTCTGAAAACGCTTATTTCACCATATGCAGTCACATACCGGGACCAAATCACAGTGGTCACTGATGCTAAAAAGTGAAAAATCTGCCAATTTAAGCCATAAAAAGACACAAAACCACCTTTTCCATCAAGAAGATGATGATTGCAGCCACTTGGCTGTGAAAAGTGTGCTTTTTGAGCTTTTTACGCTCTGAAAACGCTTATTTCACCATATGCAGTCACATACCGGGACCAAATCACAGTGGTCACTGATGCTAAAAAGTGAAAAATCTGCCAATTTAGGGCATAAAAAGACACCTTACCACCTTTTCCATCAAGAAGATGATGATTGCAGCCACTTGGCTGTGAAAAGTGTGCTTTTTGAGCTTTTTACGCTCTGAAAACGCTTATTTCACCATATGCAGTCACATACCGGGACCAAATCACAGTGGTCACTGATGCTAAAAAGTGAAAAATCTGCCAAAACAGGGCATAAAAAGACACCTTACCACCTTTTCCATCAAGAAGATGATGATTGCAGCCACTTGGCTGTGAAAAGTGTGCTTTTTGAGCTTTTTACGCTCTGAAAACGCTTATTTCACCATATGCAGTCACATACCGGGACCAAATCAGAGTGGTCACTGATGCTAAAAAGTGAAAAATCTGCCAATTTAGGCCATAAAAAGACACAAAACCACCTTTTCCATCAAGAAGATGATGATTGCAGCCACTTGGCTGTGAAAAGTGTGCTTTTTGAGCTTTTTACGCTCTGAAAACGCTTATTTCACCATATGCAGTCACATACCGGGACCACATCACAGTGGTCACTCATGCTAAAAAGTGAAAAATCTGCCAAAACAGGGCATAAAAAGACACAAAACCACCTTTTCCATCAAGAAGATGATGATTGCAGCCACTTGGCTGTGAAAAGTGTGCTTTTTGAGCTTTTTACGCTCTGAAAACGCTTATTTCACCATATGCAGTCACATACCGGGACCAAATCACAGTGGTCACTGATGCTAAAAAGTGAAAAATCTGCCAAAACAGGGCATAAAAAGACACAAAACCACCTTTTCCATCAAGAAGATGATGATTGCAGCCACTTGGCTGTGAAAAGTGTGCTTTTTGAGCTTTTTACGCTCTGAAAACGCTTATTTCACCATATGCAGTCACATACCGGGACCAAATCAGAGTGGTCACTGATGCTAAAAAGTGAAAAATCTGCCAAAACAGGGCATAAAAAGACACCTTACCACCTTTTCCATCAAGAAGATGATGATTGCAGCCACTTGGCTGTGAAAAGTGTGCTTTTTGAGCTTTTTACGCTCTGAAAACGCTTATTTCACCATATGCAGTCACATACCGGGACCAAATCAGAGTGGTCACTGATGCTAAAAAGTGAAAAATCTGCCAAAACAGGGCATAAAAAGACACCTTACCACCTTTTCCATCAAGAAGATGATGATTGCAGCCACTTGGCTGTGAAAAGTGTGCTTTTTGAGCTTTTTACGCTCTGAAAACGCTTATTTCACCATATGCAGTCACATACCGGGACCAAATCACAGTGGTCACTGATGCCAAAAAGTGAAAAATCTGCCAATTTAGGGCATAAAAAGACACAAAACCACCTTTTCCATCAAGAAGATGATGATTGCAGCCACTTGGCTGTGAAAAGTGTGCTTTTTGAGCTTTTTACGCTCTGAAAACGCTTATTTCACCATATGCAGTCACATACCGGGACCAAATCAGAGTGGTCACTGATGCTAAAAAGTGAAAAATCTGCCAATTTAGGCCATAAAAAGACACAAAACCACCTTTTCCATCAAGAAGATGATGATTGCAGCCACTTGGCTGTGAAAAGTGTGCTTTTTGAGCTTTTTACGCTCTGAAAACGCTTATTTCACCATATGCAGTCACATACCGGGACCAAATCACAGTGGTCACTCATGCTAAAAAGTGAAAAATCTGCCAAAACAGGGCATAAAAAGACACAAAACCACCTTTTCCATCAAGAAGATGATGATTGCAGCCACTTGGCTGTGAAAAGTGTGCTTTTTGAGCTTTTTACGCTCTGAAAACGCTTATTTCACCATATGCAGTCACATACCGGGACCAAATCACAGTGGTCACTGATGCTAAAAAGTGAAAAATCTGCCAAAACAGGGCATAAAAAGACACAAAACCACCTTTTCCATCAAGAAGATGATGATTGCAGCCACTTGGCTGTGAAAAGTGTACTTTTTGAGCTTTTTACGCTCTGAAAACGCTTATTTCACCATATGCAGTCACATACCGGGACCAAATCACAGTGGTCACTGATGCTAAAAAGTGAAAAATCTGCCAATTTAGGCCATAAAAAGACACAAAACCACCTTTTCCATCAAGAAGATGATGATTGCAGCCACTTGGCTGTGAAAAGTGTGCTTTTTGAGCTTTTTACGCTCTGAAAACGCTTATTTCACCATATGCAGTCACATACCGGGACCAAATCAGAGTGGTCACTGATGCTAAAAAGTGAAAAATCTGCCAATTTAGGGCATAAAAAGACACAAAACCACCTTTTCCATCAAGAAGATGATGATTGCAGCCACTTGGCTGTGAAAACTGTGCTTTTTGAGCTTTTTACGCTCTGAAAACGCTTATTTCACCATATGCAGTCACATACCGGGACCAAATCAGAGTGGTCACTGATGCTAAAAAGTGAAAAATCTGCCAATTTAGGCCATAAAAAGACACAAAACCACCTTTTCCATCAAGAAGATGATGATTGCAGCCACTTGGCTGTGAAAAGTGTGCTTTTTGAGCTTTTTACGCTCTGAAAACGCTTATTTCACCATATGCAGTCACATACCGGGACCAAATCACAGTGGTCACTGATGCTAAAAAGTGAAAAATCTGCCAATTTAGGGCATAAAAAGACACAAAACCACCTTTTCCATCAAGAAGATGATGATTGCAGCCACTTGGCTGTGAAAAGTGTGCTTTTTGAGCTTTTTACGCTCTGAAAACGCTTATTTCACCATATGCAGTCACATACCGGGACCAAATCAGAGTGGTCACTGATGCTAAAAAGTGAAAAATCTGCCAAAACAGGGCATAAAAAGACACCTTACCACCTTTTCCATCAAGAAGATGATGATTGCAGCCACTTGGCTGTGAAAAGTGTGCTTTTTGAGCTTTTTACGCTCTGAAAACGCTTATTTCACCATATGCAGTCACATACCGGGACCAAATCACAGTGGTCACTGATGCCAAAAAGTGAAAAATCTGCCAATTTAAGCCATAAAAAGACACAAAACCACCTTTTCCATCAAGAAGATGATGATTGCAGCCACTTGGCTGTGAAAAGTGTGCTTTTTGAGCTTTTTACGCTCTGAAAACGCTTATTTCACCATATGCAGTCACATACCGGGACCAAATCAGAGTGGTCACTGATGCTAAAAAGTGAAAAATCTGCCAATTTAGGCCATAAAAAGACACAAAACCACCTTTTCCATCAAGAAGATGATGATTGCAGCCACTTGGCTGTGAAAAGTGTGCTTTTTGAGCTTTTTACGCTCTGAAAACGCTTATTTCACCATATGCAGTCACATACCGGGACCAAATCACAGTGGTCACTCATGCTAAAAAGTGAAAAATCTGCCAAAACAGGGCATAAAAAGACACAAAACCACCTTTTCCATCAAGAAGATGATGATTGCAGCCACTTGGCTGTGAAAAGTGTGCTTTTTGAGCTTTTTACGCTCTGAAAACGCTTATTTCACCATATGCAGTCACATACCGGGACCAAATCACAGTGGTCACTGATGCTAAAAAGTGAAAAATCTGCCAAAACAGGGCATAAAAAGACACAAAACCACCTTTTCCATCAAGAAGATGATGATTGCAGCCACTTGGCTGTGAAAAGTGTGCTTTTTGAGCTTTTTACGCTCTGAAAACGCTTATTTCACCATATGCAGTCACATACCGGGACCAAATCACAGTGGTCACTGATGCTAAAAAGTGAAAAATCTGCCAATTTAAGCCATAAAAAGACACAAAACCACCTTTTCCATCAAGAAGATGATGATTGCAGCCACTTGGCTGTGAAAAGTGTGCTTTTTGAGCTTTTTACGCTCTGAAAACGCTTATTTCACCATATGCAGTCACATACCGGGACCAAATCACAGTGGTCACTGATGCTAAAAAGTGAAAAATCTGCCAATTTAGGGCATAAAAAGACACCTTACCACCTTTTCCATCAAGAAGATGATGATTGCAGCCACTTGGCTGTGAAAAGTGTGCTTTTTGAGCTTTTTACGCTCTGAAAACGCTTATTTCACCATATGCAGTCACATACCGGGACCAAATCACAGTGGTCACTGATGCTAAAAAGTGAAAAATCTGCCAAAACAGGGCATAAAAAGACACCTTACCACCTTTTCCATCAAGAAGATGATGATTGCAGCCACTTGGCTGTGAAAAGTGTGCTTTTTGAGCTTTTTACGCTCTGAAAACGCTTATTTCACCATATGCAGTCACATACCGGGACCAAATCAGAGTGGTCACTGATGCTAAAAAGTGAAAAATCTGCCAATTTAGGCCATAAAAAGACACAAAACCACCTTTTCCATCAAGAAGATGATGATTGCAGCCACTTGGCTGTGAAAAGTGTGCTTTTTGAGCTTTTTACGCTCTGAAAACGCTTATTTCACCATATGCAGTCACATACCGGGACCACATCACAGTGGTCACTCATGCTAAAAAGTGAAAAATCTGCCAAAACAGGGCATAAAAAGACACAAAACCACCTTTTCCATCAAGAAGATGATGATTGCAGCCACTTGGCTGTGAAAAGTGTGCTTTTTGAGCTTTTTACGCTCTGAAAACGCTTATTTCACCATATGCAGTCACATACCGGGACCAAATCACAGTGGTCACTGATGCTAAAAAGTGAAAAATCTGCCAAAACAGGGCATAAAAAGACACAAAACCACCTTTTCCATCAAGAAGATGATGATTGCAGCCACTTGGCTGTGAAAAGTGTGCTTTTTGAGCTTTTTACGCTCTGAAAACGCTTATTTCACCATATGCAGTCACATACCGGGACCAAATCAGAGTGGTCACTGATGCTAAAAAGTGAAAAATCTGCCAAAACAGGGCATAAAAAGACACCTTACCACCTTTTCCATCAAGAAGATGATGATTGCAGCCACTTGGCTGTGAAAAGTGTGCTTTTTGAGCTTTTTACGCTCTGAAAACGCTTATTTCACCATATGCAGTCACATACCGGGACCAAATCAGAGTGGTCACTGATGCTAAAAAGTGAAAAATCTGCCAAAACAGGGCATAAAAAGACACCTTACCACCTTTTCCATCAAGAAGATGATGATTGCAGCCACTTGGCTGTGAAAAGTGTGCTTTTTGAGCTTTTTACGCTCTGAAAACGCTTATTTCACCATATGCAGTCACATACCGGGACCAAATCACAGTGGTCACTGATGCCAAAAAGTGAAAAATCTGCCAATTTAGGGCATAAAAAGACACAAAACCACCTTTTCCATCAAGAAGATGATGATTGCAGCCACTTGGCTGTGAAAAGTGTGCTTTTTGAGCTTTTTACGCTCTGAAAACGCTTATTTCACCATATGCAGTCACATACCGGGACCAAATCAGAGTGGTCACTGATGCTAAAAAGTGAAAAATCTGCCAATTTAGGCCATAAAAAGACACAAAACCACCTTTTCCATCAAGAAGATGATGATTGCAGCCACTTGGCTGTGAAAAGTGTGCTTTTTGAGCTTTTTACGCTCTGAAAACGCTTATTTCACCATATGCAGTCACATACCGGGACCAAATCACAGTGGTCACTCATGCTAAAAAGTGAAAAATCTGCCAAAACAGGGCATAAAAAGACACAAAACCACCTTTTCCATCAAGAAGATGATGATTGCAGCCACTTGGCTGTGAAAAGTGTGCTTTTTGAGCTTTTTACGCTCTGAAAACGCTTATTTCACCATATGCAGTCACATACCGGGACCAAATCACAGTGGTCACTGATGCTAAAAAGTGAAAAATCTGCCAAAACAGGGCATAAAAAGACACAAAACCACCTTTTCCATCAAGAAGATGATGATTGCAGCCACTTGGCTGTGAAAAGTGTGCTTTTTGAGCTTTTTACGCTCTGAAAACGCTTATTTCACCATATGCAGTCACATACCGGGACCAAATCACAGTGGTCACTGATGCTAAAAAGTGAAAAATCTGCCAATTTAAGCCATAAAAAGACACAAAACCACCTTTTCCATCAAGAAGATGATGATTGCAGCCACTTGGCTGTGAAAAGTGTGCTTTTTGAGCTTTTTACGCTCTGAAAACGCTTATTTCACCATATGCAGTCACATACCGGGACCAAATCACAGTGGTCACTGATGCTAAAAAGTGAAAAATCTGCCAATTTAGGGCATAAAAAGACACCTTACCACCTTTTCCATCAAGAAGATGATGATTGCAGCCACTTGGCTGTGAAAAGTGTGCTTTTTGAGCTTTTTACGCTCTGAAAACGCTTATTTCACCATATGCAGTCACATACCGGGACCAAATCACAGTGGTCACTGATGCTAAAAAGTGAAAAATCTGCCAAAACAGGGCATAAAAAGACACCTTACCACCTTTTCCATCAAGAAGATGATGATTGCAGCCACTTGGCTGTGAAAAGTGTGCTTTTTGAGCTTTTTACGCTCTGAAAACGCTTATTTCACCATATGCAGTCACATACCGGGACCAAATCAGAGTGGTCACTGATGCTAAAAAGTGAAAAATCTGCCAATTTAGGCCATAAAAAGACACAAAACCACCTTTTCCATCAAGAAGATGATGATTGCAGCCACTTGGCTGTGAAAAGTGTGCTTTTTGAGCTTTTTACGCTCTGAAAACGCTTATTTCACCATATGCAGTCACATACCGGGACCACATCACAGTGGTCACTCATGCTAAAAAGTGAAAAATCTGCCAAAACAGGGCATAAAAAGACACAAAACCACCTTTTCCATCAAGAAGATGATGATTGCAGCCACTTGGCTGTGAAAAGTGTGCTTTTTGAGCTTTTTACGCTCTGAAAACGCTTATTTCACCATATGCAGTCACATACCGGGACCAAATCACAGTGGTCACTGATGCTAAAAAGTGAAAAATCTGCCAAAACAGGGCATAAAAAGACACAAAACCACCTTTTCCATCAAGAAGATGATGATTGCAGCCACTTGGCTGTGAAAAGTGTGCTTTTTGAGCTTTTTACGCTCTGAAAACGCTTATTTCACCATATGCAGTCACATACCGGGACCAAATCACAGTGGTCACTGATGCTAAAAAGTGAAAAATCTGCCAAAACAGGGCATAAAAAGACACAAAACCACCTTTTCCATCAAGAAGATGATGATTGCAGCCACTTGGCTGTGAAAAGTGTGCTTTTTGAGCTTTTTACGCTCTGAAAACGCTTATTTCACCATATGCAGTCACATACCGGGACCAAATCAGAGTGGTCACTGATGCTAAAAAGTGAAAAATCTGCCAAAACAGGGCATAGAAAGACACCTTACCACCTTTTCCATCAAGAAGATGATGATTGCAGCCACTTGGCTGTGAAAAGTGTGCTTTTTGAGCTTTTTACGCTCTGAAAACGCTTATTTCACCATATGCAGTCACATACCGGGACCAAATCAGAGTGGTCACTGATGCTAAAAAGTGAAAAATCTGCCAAAACAGGGCATAAAAAGACACCTTACCACCTTTTCCATCAAGAAGATGATGATTGCAGCCACTTGGCTGTGAAAAGTGTGCTTTTTGAGCTTTTTACGCTCTGAAAACGCTTATTTCACCATATGCAGTCACATACCGGGACCAAATCACAGTGGTTACTGATGCTAAAAAGTGAAAAATCTGCCAATTTAGGGCATAAAAAGACACAAAACCACCTTTTCCATCAAGAAGATGATGATTGCAGCCACTTGGCTGTGAAAAGTGTGCTTTTTGAGCTTTTTACGCTCTGAAAACGCTTATTTCACCATATGCAGTCACATACCGGGACCAAATCACAGTGGTCACTGATGCTAAAAAGTGAAAAATCTGCCAAAACAGGGCATAAAAAGACACAAAACCACCTTTTCCATCAAGAAGATGATGATTGCAGCCACTTGGCTGTGAAAAGTGTGCTTTTTGAGCTTTTTACGCTCTGAAAACGCTTATTTCACCATATGCAGTCACATACCGGGACCAAATCACAGTGTTCACTGATGCTAAAAAGTGAAAAATCTGCCAAAACAGGGCATAAAAAGACACCTTACCACCTTTTCCATCAAGAAGATGATGATTGCAGCCACTTGGCTGTGAAAAGTGTGCTTTTTGAGCTTTTTACGCTCTGAAAACGCTTATTTCACCATATGCAGTCACATACCGGGACCAAATCACAGTGGTCACTGATGCTAAAAAGTGAAAAATCTGCCAATTTAGGGCATAAAAAGACACAAAACCACCTTTTCCATCAAGAAGATGATGATTGCAGCCACTTGGCTGTGAAAAGTGTGCTTTTTGAGCTTTTTACGCTCTGAAAACGCTTATTTCACCATATGCAGTCACATACCGGGACCAAATCACAGTGGTCACTGATGCTAAAAAGTGAAAAATCTGCCAAAACAGGGCATAAAAAGACACAAAACCACCTTTTCCATCAAGAAGATGATGATTGCAGCCACTTGGCTGTGAAAAGTGTGCTTTTTGAGCTTTTTACGCTCTGAAAACGCTTATTTCACCATATGCAGTCACATACCGGGACCAAATCAGAGTGGTCACTGATGCTAAAAAGTGAAAAATCTGCCAAAACAGGGCATAGAAAGACACCTTACCACCTTTTCCATCAAGAAGATGATGATTGCAGCCACTTGGCTGTGAAAAGTGTGCTTTTTGAGCTTTTTACGCTCTGAAAACGCTTATTTCACCATATGCAGTCACATACCGGGACCAAATCAGAGTGGTCACTGATGCTAAAAAGTGAAAAATCTGCCAAAACAGGGCATAAAAAGACACAAAACCACCTTTTCCATCAAGAAGATGATGATTGCAGCCACTTGGCTGTGAAAAGTGTGCTTTTTGAGCTTTTTACGCTCTGAAAACGCTTATTTCACCATATGCAGTCACATACCGGGACCAAATCACAGTGGTCACTGATGCCAAAAAGTGAAAAATCTGCCAATTTAAGCCATAAAAAGACACAAAACCACCTTTTCCATCAAGAAGATGATGATTGCAGCCACTTGGCTGTGAAAAGTGTGCTTTTTGAGCTTTTTACGCTCTGAAAACGCTTATTTCACCATATGCAGTCACATACCGGGACCAAATCAGAGTGGTCACTGATGCTAAAAAGTGAAAAATCTGCCAATTTAGGCCATAAAAAGACACAAAACCACCTTTTCCATCAAGAAGATGATGATTGCAGCCACTTGGCTGTGAAAAGTGTGCTTTTTGAGCTTTTTACGCTCTGAAAACGCTTATTTCACCATATGCAGTCACATACCGGGACCAAATCACAGTGGTCACTCATGCTAAAAAGTGAAAAATCTGCCAAAACAGGGCATAAAAAGACACAAAACCACCTTTTCCATCAAGAAGATGATGATTGCAGCCACTTGGCTGTGAAAAGTGTGCTTTTTGAGCTTTTTACGCTCTGAAAACGCTTATTTCACCATATGCAGTCACATACCGGGACCAAATCACAGTGGTCACTGATGCTAAAAAGTGAAAAATCTGCCAAAACAGGGCATAAAAAGACACAAAACCACCTTTTCCATCAAGAAGATGATGATTGCAGCCACTTGGCTGTGAAAAGTGTGCTTTTTGAGCTTTTTACGCTCTGAAAACGCTTATTTCACCATATGCAGTCACATACCGGGACCAAATCACAGTGGTCACTGATGCTAAAAAGTGAAAAATCTGCCAATTTAAGCCATAAAAAGACACAAAACCACCTTTTCCATCAAGAAGATGATGATTGCAGCCACTTGGCTGTGAAAAGTGTGCTTTTTGAGCTTTTTACGCTCTGAAAACGCTTATTTCACCATATGCAGTCACATACCGGGACCAAATCACAGTGGTCACTGATGCTAAAAAGTGAAAAATCTGCCAATTTAGGGCATAAAAAGACACCTTACCACCTTTTCCATCAAGAAGATGATGATTGCAGCCACTTGGCTGTGAAAAGTGTGCTTTTTGAGCTTTTTACGCTCTGAAAACGCTTATTTCACCATATGCAGTCACATACCGGGACCAAATCACAGTGGTCACTGATGCTAAAAAGTGAAAAATCTGCCAAAACAGGGCATAAAAAGACACCTTACCACCTTTTCCATCAAGAAGATGATGATTGCAGCCACTTGGCTGTGAAAAGTGTGCTTTTTGAGCTTTTTACGCTCTGAAAACGCTTATTTCACCATATGCAGTCACATACCGGGACCAAATCAGAGTGGTCACTGATGCTAAAAAGTGAAAAATCTGCCAATTTAGGCCATAAAAAGACACAAAACCACCTTTTCCATCAAGAAGATGATGATTGCAGCCACTTGGCTGTGAAAAGTGTGCTTTTTGAGCTTTTTACGCTCTGAAAACGCTTATTTCACCATATGCAGTCACATACCGGGACCACATCACAGTGGTCACTCATGCTAAAAAGTGAAAAATCTGCCAAAACAGGGCATAAAAAGACACAAAACCACCTTTTCCATCAAGAAGATGATGATTGCAGCCACTTGGCTGTGAAAAGTGTGCTTTTTGAGCTTTTTACGCTCTGAAAACGCTTATTTCACCATATGCAGTCACATACCGGGACCAAATCACAGTGGTCACTGATGCTAAAAAGTGAAAAATCTGCCAAAACAGGGCATAAAAAGACACAAAACCACCTTTTCCATCAAGAAGATGATGATTGCAGCCACTTGGCTGTGAAAAGTGTGCTTTTTGAGCTTTTTACGCTCTGAAAACGCTTATTTCACCATATGCAGTCACATACCGGGACCAAATCAGAGTGGTCACTGATGCTAAAAAGTGAAAAATCTGCCAAAACAGGGCATAAAAAGACACCTTACCACCTTTTCCATCAAGAAGATGATGATTGCAGCCACTTGGCTGTGAAAAGTGTGCTTTTTGAGCTTTTTACGCTCTGAAAACGCTTATTTCACCATATGCAGTCACATACCGGGACCAAATCAGAGTGGTCACTGATGCTAAAAAGTGAAAAATCTGCCAAAACAGGGCATAAAAAGACACCTTACCACCTTTTCCATCAAGAAGATGATGATTGCAGCCACTTGGCTGTGAAAAGTGTGCTTTTTGAGCTTTTTACGCTCTGAAAACGCTTATTTCACCATATGCAGTCACATACCGGGACCAAATCACAGTGGTCACTGATGCCAAAAAGTGAAAAATCTGCCAATTTAGGGCATAAAAAGACACAAAACCACCTTTTCCATCAAGAAGATGATGATTGCAGCCACTTGGCTGTGAAAAGTGTGCTTTTTGAGCTTTTTACGCTCTGAAAACGCTTATTTCACCATATGCAGTCACATACCGGGACCAAATCAGAGTGGTCACTGATGCTAAAAAGTGAAAAATCTGCCAATTTAGGCCATAAAAAGACACAAAACCACCTTTTCCATCAAGAAGATGATGATTGCAGCCACTTGGCTGTGAAAAGTGTGCTTTTTGAGCTTTTTACGCTCTGAAAACGCTTATTTCACCATATGCAGTCACATACCGGGACCAAATCACAGTGGTCACTCATGCTAAAAAGTGAAAAATCTGCCAAAACAGGGCATAAAAAGACACAAAACCACCTTTTCCATCAAGAAGATGATGATTGCAGCCACTTGGCTGTGAAAAGTGTGCTTTTTGAGCTTTTTACGCTCTGAAAACGCTTATTTCACCATATGCAGTCACATACCGGGACCAAATCACAGTGGTCACTGATGCTAAAAAGTGAAAAATCTGCCAAAACAGGGCATAAAAAGACACAAAACCACCTTTTCCATCAAGAAGATGATGATTGCAGCCACTTGGCTGTGAAAAGTGTACTTTTTGAGCTTTTTACGCTCTGAAAACGCTTATTTCACCATATGCAGTCACATACCGGGACCAAATCACAGTGGTCACTGATGCTAAAAAGTGAAAAATCTGCCAATTTAGGCCATAAAAAGACACAAAACCACCTTTTCCATCAAGAAGATGATGATTGCAGCCACTTGGCTGTGAAAAGTGTGCTTTTTGAGCTTTTTACGCTCTGAAAACGCTTATTTCACCATATGCAGTCACATACCGGGACCAAATCAGAGTGGTCACTGATGCTAAAAAGTGAAAAATCTGCCAATTTAGGGCATAAAAAGACACAAAACCACCTTTTCCATCAAGAAGATGATGATTGCAGCCACTTGGCTGTGAAAACTGTGCTTTTTGAGCTTTTTACGCTCTGAAAACGCTTATTTCACCATATGCAGTCACATACCGGGACCAAATCAGAGTGGTCACTGATGCTAAAAAGTGAAAAATCTGCCAATTTAGGCCATAAAAAGACACAAAACCACCTTTTCCATCAAGAAGATGATGATTGCAGCCACTTGGCTGTGAAAAGTGTGCTTTTTGAGCTTTTTACGCTCTGAAAACGCTTATTTCACCATATGCAGTCACATACCGGGACCAAATCACAGTGGTCACTGATGCTAAAAAGTGAAAAATCTGCCAATTTAGGGCATAAAAAGACACAAAACCACCTTTTCCATCAAGAAGATGATGATTGCAGCCACTTGGCTGTGAAAAGTGTGCTTTTTGAGCTTTTTACGCTCTGAAAACGCTTATTTCACCATATGCAGTCACATACCGGGACCAAATCAGAGTGGTCACTGATGCTAAAAAGTGAAAAATCTGCCAAAACAGGGCATAAAAAGACACCTTACCACCTTTTCCATCAAGAAGATGATGATTGCAGCCACTTGGCTGTGAAAAGTGTGCTTTTTGAGCTTTTTACGCTCTGAAAACGCTTATTTCACCATATGCAGTCACATACCGGGACCAAATCACAGTGGTCACTGATGCCAAAAAGTGAAAAATCTGCCAATTTAAGCCATAAAAAGACACAAAACCACCTTTTCCATCAAGAAGATGATGATTGCAGCCACTTGGCTGTGAAAAGTGTGCTTTTTGAGCTTTTTACGCTCTGAAAACGCTTATTTCACCATATGCAGTCACATACCGGGACCAAATCAGAGTGGTCACTGATGCTAAAAAGTGAAAAATCTGCCAATTTAGGCCATAAAAAGACACAAAACCACCTTTTCCATCAAGAAGATGATGATTGCAGCCACTTGGCTGTGAAAAGTGTGCTTTTTGAGCTTTTTACGCTCTGAAAACGCTTATTTCACCATATGCAGTCACATACCGGGACCAAATCACAGTGGTCACTCATGCTAAAAAGTGAAAAATCTGCCAAAACAGGGCATAAAAAGACACAAAACCACCTTTTCCATCAAGAAGATGATGATTGCAGCCACTTGGCTGTGAAAAGTGTGCTTTTTGAGCTTTTTACGCTCTGAAAACGCTTATTTCACCATATGCAGTCACATACCGGGACCAAATCACAGTGGTCACTGATGCTAAAAAGTGAAAAATCTGCCAAAACAGGGCATAAAAAGACACAAAACCACCTTTTCCATCAAGAAGATGATGATTGCAGCCACTTGGCTGTGAAAAGTGTGCTTTTTGAGCTTTTTACGCTCTGAAAACGCTTATTTCACCATATGCAGTCACATACCGGGACCAAATCACAGTGGTCACTGATGCTAAAAAGTGAAAAATCTGCCAATTTAAGCCATAAAAAGACACAAAACCACCTTTTCCATCAAGAAGATGATGATTGCAGCCACTTGGCTGTGAAAAGTGTGCTTTTTGAGCTTTTTACGCTCTGAAAACGCTTATTTCACCATATGCAGTCACATACCGGGACCAAATCACAGTGGTCACTGATGCTAAAAAGTGAAAAATCTGCCAATTTAGGGCATAAAAAGACACCTTACCACCTTTTCCATCAAGAAGATGATGATTGCAGCCACTTGGCTGTGAAAAGTGTGCTTTTTGAGCTTTTTACGCTCTGAAAACGCTTATTTCACCATATGCAGTCACATACCGGGACCAAATCACAGTGGTCACTGATGCTAAAAAGTGAAAAATCTGCCAAAACAGGGCATAAAAAGACACCTTACCACCTTTTCCATCAAGAAGATGATGATTGCAGCCACTTGGCTGTGAAAAGTGTGCTTTTTGAGCTTTTTACGCTCTGAAAACGCTTATTTCACCATATGCAGTCACATACCGGGACCAAATCAGAGTGGTCACTGATGCTAAAAAGTGAAAAATCTGCCAATTTAGGCCATAAAAAGACACAAAACCACCTTTTCCATCAAGAAGATGATGATTGCAGCCACTTGGCTGTGAAAAGTGTGCTTTTTGAGCTTTTTACGCTCTGAAAACGCTTATTTCACCATATGCAGTCACATACCGGGACCACATCACAGTGGTCACTCATGCTAAAAAGTGAAAAATCTGCCAAAACAGGGCATAAAAAGACACAAAACCACCTTTTCCATCAAGAAGATGATGATTGCAGCCACTTGGCTGTGAAAAGTGTGCTTTTTGAGCTTTTTACGCTCTGAAAACGCTTATTTCACCATATGCAGTCACATACCGGGACCAAATCACAGTGGTCACTGATGCTAAAAAGTGAAAAATCTGCCAAAACAGGGCATAAAAAGACACAAAACCACCTTTTCCATCAAGAAGATGATGATTGCAGCCACTTGGCTGTGAAAAGTGTGCTTTTTGAGCTTTTTACGCTCTGAAAACGCTTATTTCACCATATGCAGTCACATACCGGGACCAAATCAGAGTGGTCACTGATGCTAAAAAGTGAAAAATCTGCCAAAACAGGGCATAAAAAGACACCTTACCACCTTTTCCATCAAGAAGATGATGATTGCAGCCACTTGGCTGTGAAAAGTGTGCTTTTTGAGCTTTTTACGCTCTGAAAACGCTTATTTCACCATATGCAGTCACATACCGGGACCAAATCAGAGTGGTCACTGATGCTAAAAAGTGAAAAATCTGCCAAAACAGGGCATAAAAAGACACCTTACCACCTTTTCCATCAAGAAGATGATGATTGCAGCCACTTGGCTGTGAAAAGTGTGCTTTTTGAGCTTTTTACGCTCTGAAAACGCTTATTTCACCATATGCAGTCACATACCGGGACCAAATCACAGTGGTCACTGATGCCAAAAAGTGAAAAATCTGCCAATTTAGGGCATAAAAAGACACAAAACCACCTTTTCCATCAAGAAGATGATGATTGCAGCCACTTGGCTGTGAAAAGTGTGCTTTTTGAGCTTTTTACGCTCTGAAAACGCTTATTTCACCATATGCAGTCACATACCGGGACCAAATCAGAGTGGTCACTGATGCTAAAAAGTGAAAAATCTGCCAATTTAGGCCATAAAAAGACACAAAACCACCTTTTCCATCAAGAAGATGATGATTGCAGCCACTTGGCTGTGAAAAGTGTGCTTTTTGAGCTTTTTACGCTCTGAAAACGCTTATTTCACCATATGCAGTCACATACCGGGACCAAATCACAGTGGTCACTCATGCTAAAAAGTGAAAAATCTGCCAAAACAGGGCATAAAAAGACACAAAACCACCTTTTCCATCAAGAAGATGATGATTGCAGCCACTTGGCTGTGAAAAGTGTGCTTTTTGAGCTTTTTACGCTCTGAAAACGCTTATTTCACCATATGCAGTCACATACCGGGACCAAATCACAGTGGTCACTGATGCTAAAAAGTGAAAAATCTGCCAAAACAGGGCATAAAAAGACACAAAACCACCTTTTCCATCAAGAAGATGATGATTGCAGCCACTTGGCTGTGAAAAGTGTGCTTTTTGAGCTTTTTACGCTCTGAAAACGCTTATTTCACCATATGCAGTCACATACCGGGACCAAATCACAGTGGTCACTGATGCTAAAAAGTGAAAAATCTGCCAATTTAAGCCATAAAAAGACACAAAACCACCTTTTCCATCAAGAAGATGATGATTGCAGCCACTTGGCTGTGAAAAGTGTGCTTTTTGAGCTTTTTACGCTCTGAAAACGCTTATTTCACCATATGCAGTCACATACCGGGACCAAATCACAGTGGTCACTGATGCTAAAAAGTGAAAAATCTGCCAATTTAGGGCATAAAAAGACACCTTACCACCTTTTCCATCAAGAAGATGATGATTGCAGCCACTTGGCTGTGAAAAGTGTGCTTTTTGAGCTTTTTACGCTCTGAAAACGCTTATTTCACCATATGCAGTCACATACCGGGACCAAATCACAGTGGTCACTGATGCTAAAAAGTGAAAAATCTGCCAAAACAGGGCATAAAAAGACACCTTACCACCTTTTCCATCAAGAAGATGATGATTGCAGCCACTTGGCTGTGAAAAGTGTGCTTTTTGAGCTTTTTACGCTCTGAAAACGCTTATTTCACCATATGCAGTCACATACCGGGACCAAATCAGAGTGGTCACTGATGCTAAAAAGTGAAAAATCTGCCAATTTAGGCCATAAAAAGACACAAAACCACCTTTTCCATCAAGAAGATGATGATTGCAGCCACTTGGCTGTGAAAAGTGTGCTTTTTGAGCTTTTTACGCTCTGAAAACGCTTATTTCACCATATGCAGTCACATACCGGGACCACATCACAGTGGTCACTCATGCTAAAAAGTGAAAAATCTGCCAAAACAGGGCATAAAAAGACACAAAACCACCTTTTCCATCAAGAAGATGATGATTGCAGCCACTTGGCTGTGAAAAGTGTGCTTTTTGAGCTTTTTACGCTCTGAAAACGCTTATTTCACCATATGCAGTCACATACCGGGACCAAATCACAGTGGTCACTGATGCTAAAAAGTGAAAAATCTGCCAAAACAGGGCATAAAAAGACACAAAACCACCTTTTCCATCAAGAAGATGATGATTGCAGCCACTTGGCTGTGAAAAGTGTGCTTTTTGAGCTTTTTACGCTCTGAAAACGCTTATTTCACCATATGCAGTCACATACCGGGACCAAATCACAGTGGTCACTGATGCTAAAAAGTGAAAAATCTGCCAAAACAGGGCATAAAAAGACACAAAACCACCTTTTCCATCAAGAAGATGATGATTGCAGCCACTTGGCTGTGAAAAGTGTGCTTTTTGAGCTTTTTACGCTCTGAAAACGCTTATTTCACCATATGCAGTCACATACCGGGACCAAATCAGAGTGGTCACTGATGCTAAAAAGTGAAAAATCTGCCAAAACAGGGCATAGAAAGACACCTTACCACCTTTTCCATCAAGAAGATGATGATTGCAGCCACTTGGCTGTGAAAAGTGTGCTTTTTGAGCTTTTTACGCTCTGAAAACGCTTATTTCACCATATGCAGTCACATACCGGGACCAAATCAGAGTGGTCACTGATGCTAAAAAGTGAAAAATCTGCCAAAACAGGGCATAAAAAGACACCTTACCACCTTTTCCATCAAGAAGATGATGATTGCAGCCACTTGGCTGTGAAAAGTGTGCTTTTTGAGCTTTTTACGCTCTGAAAACGCTTATTTCACCATATGCAGTCACATACCGGGACCAAATCACAGTGGTTACTGATGCTAAAAAGTGAAAAATCTGCCAATTTAGGGCATAAAAAGACACAAAACCACCTTTTCCATCAAGAAGATGATGATTGCAGCCACTTGGCTGTGAAAAGTGTGCTTTTTGAGCTTTTTACGCTCTGAAAACGCTTATTTCACCATATGCAGTCACATACCGGGACCAAATCACAGTGGTCACTGATGCTAAAAAGTGAAAAATCTGCCAAAACAGGGCATAAAAAGACACAAAACCACCTTTTCCATCAAGAAGATGATGATTGCAGCCACTTGGCTGTGAAAAGTGTGCTTTTTGAGCTTTTTACGCTCTGAAAACGCTTATTTCACCATATGCAGTCACATACCGGGACCAAATCACAGTGTTCACTGATGCTAAAAAGTGAAAAATCTGCCAAAACAGGGCATAAAAAGACACCTTACCACCTTTTCCATCAAGAAGATGATGATTGCAGCCACTTGGCTGTGAAAAGTGTGCTTTTTGAGCTTTTTACGCTCTGAAAACGCTTATTTCACCATATGCAGTCACATACCGGGACCAAATCACAGTGGTCACTGATGCTAAAAAGTGAAAAATCTGCCAATTTAGGGCATAAAAAGACACAAAACCACCTTTTCCATCAAGAAGATGATGATTGCAGCCACTTGGCTGTGAAAAGTGTGCTTTTTGAGCTTTTTACGCTCTGAAAACGCTTATTTCACCATATGCAGTCACATACCGGGACCAAATCACAGTGGTCACTGATGCTAAAAAGTGAAAAATCTGCCAAAACAGGGCATAAAAAGACACAAAACCACCTTTTCCATCAAGAAGATGATGATTGCAGCCACTTGGCTGTGAAAAGTGTGCTTTTTGAGCTTTTTACGCTCTGAAAACGCTTATTTCACCATATGCAGTCACATACCGGGACCAAATCACAGTGGTCACTCATGCTAAAAAGTGAAAAATCTGCCAAAACAGGGCATAAAAAGACACAAAACCACCTTTTCCATCAAGAAGATGATGATTGCAGCCACTTGGCTGTGAAAAGTGTGCTTTTTGAGCTTTTTACGCTCTGAAAACGCTTATTTCACCATATGCAGTCACATACCGGGACCAAATCACAGTGGTCACTGATGCTAAAAAGTGAAAAATCTGCCAAAACAGGGCATAAAAAGACACAAAACCACCTTTTCCATCAAGAAGATGATGATTGCAGCCACTTGGCTGTGAAAAGTGTGCTTTTTGAGCTTTTTACGCTCTGAAAACGCTTATTTCACCATATGCAGTCACATACCGGGACCAAATCACAGTGGTCACTGATGCTAAAAAGTGAAAAATCTGCCAATTTAGGGCATAAAAAGACACAAAACCACCTTTTCCATCAAGAAGATGATGATTGCAGCCACTTGGCTGTGAAAAGTGTGCTTTTTGAGCTTTTTACGCTCTGAAAACGCTTATTTCACCATATGCAGTCACATACCGGGACCAAATCACAGTGGTCACTGATGCTAAAAAGTGAAAAATCTGCCAAAACAGGGCATAAAAAGACACAAAACCACCTTTTCCATCAAGAAGATGATGATTGCAGCCACTTGGCTGTGAAAAGTGTGCTTTTTGAGCTTTTTACGCTCTGAAAACGCTTATTTCACCATATGCAGTCACATACCGGGACCAAATCACAGTGTTCACTGATGCTAAAAAGTGAAAAATCTGCCAAAACAGGGCATAAAAAGACACCTTACCACCTTTTCCATCAAGAAGATGATGATTGCAGCCACTTGGCTGTGAAAAGTGTGCTTTTTGAGCTTTTTACGCTCTGAAAACGCTTATTTCACCATATGCAGTCACATACCGGGACCAAATCACAGTGGTCACTGATGCTAAAAAGTGAAAAATCTGCCAATTTAGGGCATAAAAAGACACAAAACCACCTTTTCCATCAAGAAGATGATGATTGCAGCCACTTGGCTGTGAAAAGTGTGCTTTTTGAGCTTTTTACGCTCTGAAAACGCTTATTTCACCATATGCAGTCACATACCGGGACCAAATCACAGTGGTCACTGATGCTAAAAAGTGAAAAATCTGCCAATTTAGGCCATAAAAAGACACAAAACCACCTTTTCCATCAAGAAGATGATGATTGCAGCCACTTGGCTGTGAAAAGTGTGCTTTTTGAGCTTTTTACGCTCTGAAAACGCTTATTTCACCATATGCAGTCACATACCGGGACCAAATCAGAGTGGTCACTGATGCTAAAAAGTGAAAAATCTGCCAATTTAGGGCATAAAAAGACACAAAACCACCTTTTCCATCAAGAAGATGATGATTGCAGCCACTTGGCTGTGAAAACTGTGCTTTTTGAGCTTTTTACGCTCTGAAAACGCTTATTTCACCATATGCAGTCACATACCGGGACCAAATCAGAGTGGTCACTGATGCTAAAAAGTGAAAAATCTGCCAATTTAGGCCATAAAAAGACACAAAACCACCTTTTCCATCAAGAAGATGATGATTGCAGCCACTTGGCTGTGAAAAGTGTGCTTTTTGAGCTTTTTACGCTCTGAAAACGCTTATTTCACCATATGCAGTCACATACCGGGACCACATCACAGTGGTCACTCATGCTAAAAAGTGAAAAATCTGCCAAAACAGGGCATAAAAAGACACAAAACCACCTTTTCCATCAAGAAGATGATGATTGCAGCCACTTGGCTGTGAAAAGTGTGCTTTTTGAGCTTTTTACGCTCTGAAAACGCTTATTTCACCATATGCAGTCACATACCGGGACCAAATCACAGTGGTCACTGATGCTAAAAAGTGAAAAATCTGCCAAAACAGGGCATAAAAAGACACAAAACCACCTTTTCCATCAAGAAGATGATGATTGCAGCCACTTGGCTGTGAAAAGTGTGCTTTTTGAGCTTTTTACGCTCTGAAAACGCTTATTTCACCATATGCAGTCACATACCGGGACCAAATCACAGTGGTCACTGATGCTAAAAAGTGAAAAATCTGCCAAAACAGGGCATAAAAAGACACCTTACCACCTTTTCCATCAAGAAGATGATGATTGCAGCCACTTGGCTGTGAAAAGTGTGCTTTTTGAGCTTTTTACGCTCTGAAAACGCTTATTTCACCATATGCAGTCACATACCGGGACCAAATCAGAGTGGTCACTGATGCTAAAAAGTGAAAAATCTGCCAAAACAGGGCATAAAAAGACACCTTACCACCTTTTCCATCAAGAAGATGATGATTGCAGCCACTTGGCTGTGAAAAGTGTGCTTTTTGAGCTTTTTACGCTCTGAAAACGCTTATTTCACCATATGCAGTCACATACCGGGACCAAATCACAGTGGTCACTGATGCTAAAAAGTGAAAAATCTGCCAATTTAGGGCATAAAAAGACACAAAACCACCTTTTCCATCAAGAAGATGATGATTGCAGCCACTTGGCTGTGAAAAGTGTGCTTTTTGAGCTTTTTACGCTCTGAAAACGCTTATTTCACCATATGCAGTCACATACCGGGACCAAATCAGAGTGGTCACTGATGCTAAAAAGTGAAAAATCTGCCAATTTAGGCCATAAAAAGACACAAAACCACCTTTTCCATCAAGAAGATGATGATTGCAGCCACTTGGCTGTGAAAAGTGTGCTTTTTGAGCTTTTTACGCTCTGAAAACGCTTATTTCACCATATGCAGTCACATACCGGGACCAAATCACAGTGGTCACTCATGCTAAAAAGTGAAAAATCTGCCAAAACAGGGCATAAAAAGACACAAAACCACCTTTTCCATCAAGAAGATGATGATTGCAGCCACTTGGCTGTGAAAAGTGTGCTTTTTGAGCTTTTTACGCTCTGAAAACGCTTATTTCACCATATGCAGTCACATACCGGGACCAAATCACAGTGGTCACTGATGCTAAAAAGTGAAAAATCTGCCAAAACAGGGCATAAAAAGACACAAAACCACCTTTTCCATCAAGAAGATGATGATTGCAGCCACTTGGCTGTGAAAAGTGTGCTTTTTGAGCTTTTTACGCTCTGAAAACGCTTATTTCACCATATGCAGTCACATACCGGGACAAATCACAGTGGTCACTGATGCTAAAAAGTGAAAAATCTGCCAATTAGGGCATAAAAAGACACAAAACCACCTTTTCCATCAAGAAGATGATGATTGCAGCCACTTGGCTGTGAAAAGTGTGCTTTTTGAGCTTTTTACGCTCTGAAAACGCTTATTTCACCATATGCAGTCACATACCGGGACCAAATCACAGTGGTCACTGATGCTAAAAAGTGAAAAATCTGCCAATTTAGGGCATAAAAAGACACAAAACCACCTTTTCCATCAAGAAGATGATGATTGCAGCCACTTGGCTGTGAAAAGTGTGCTTTTTGAGCTTTTTACGCTCTGAAAACGCTTATTTCACCATATGCAGTCACATACCGGGACCAAATCACAGTGGTCACTGATGCTAAAAAGTGAAAAATCTGCCAAAACAGGGCATAAAAAGACACAAAACCACCTTTTCCATCAAGAAGATGATGATTGCAGCCACTTGGCTGTGAAAAGTGTGCTTTTTGAGCTTTTTACGCTCTGAAAACGCTTATTTCACCATATGCAGTCACATACCGGGACCAAATCACAGTGGTCACTGATGCTAAAAAGTGAAAAATCTGCCAAAACAGGGCATAAAAAGACACAAAACCACCTTTTCCATCAAGAAGATGATGATTGCAGCCACTTGGCTGTGAAAAGTGTGCTTTTTGAGCTTTTTACGCTCTGAAAACGCTTATTTCACCATATGCAGTCACATACCGGGACCAAATCACAGTGGTCACTGATGCTAAAAAGTGAAAAATCTGCCAAATTAGGGCATAAAAAGACACAAAACCACCTTTTCCATCAAGAAGATGATGATTGCAGCCACTTGGCTGTGAAAAGTGTGCTTTTTGAGCTTTTTACGCTCTGAAAACGCTTATTTCACCATATGCAGTCACATACCGGGACCAAATCACAGTGGTCACTGATGCTAAAAAGTGAAAAATCTGCCAAAACAGGGCATAAAAAGACACAAAACCACCTTTTCCATCAAGAAGATGATGATTGCAGCCACTTGGCTGTGAAAAGTGTGCTTTTTGAGCTTTTTACGCTCTGGAAAACGCTTATTTCACCATATGCAGTCACATACCGGGACCAAATCACAGTGGTCACTGATGCTAAAAAGTGAAAAATCTGCCAAAACAGGGCATAAAAAGACACAAAACCACCTTTTCCATCAAGAAGATGATGATTGCAGCCACTTGGCTGTGAAAAGTGTGCTTTTTGAGCTTTTTACGCTCTGAAAACGCTTATTTCACCATATGCAGTCACATACCGGGACCAAATCACAGTGGTCACTGATGCTAAAAAGTGAAAAATCTGCCAAAACAGGGCATAAAAAGACACAAAACCACCTTTTCCATCAAGAAGATGATGATTGCAGCCACTTGGCTGTGAAAAGTGTGCTTTTTGAGCTTTTTACGCTCTGAAAACGCTTATTTCACCATATGCAGTCACATACCGGGACCAAATCACAGTGGTCACTGATGCTAAAAAGTGAAAAATCTGCCAAAACAGGGCATAAAAAGACACAAAACCACCTTTTCCATCAAGAAGATGATGATTGCAGCCACTTGGCTGTGAAAAGTGTGCTTTTTGAGCTTTTTACGCTCTGAAAACGCTTATTTCACCATATGCAGTCACATACCGGGACCAAATCACAGTGGTCACTGATGCTAAAAAGTGAAAAATCTGCCAAAACAGGGCATAAAAAGACACCAAACCACCTTTTCCATCAAGAAGATGATGATTGCAGCCACTTGGCTGTGAAAAGTGTGCTTTTTGAGCTTTTTACGCTCTGAAAACGCTTATTTCACCATATGCAGTCACATACCGGGACCAAATCACAGTGGTCACTGATGCTAAAAAGTGAAAAATCTGCCAATTTAGGCCATAAAAAGACACAAAACCACCTTTTCCATCAAGAAGATGATGATTGCAGCCACTTGGCTGTGAAAAGTGTGCTTTTTGAGCTTTTTACGCTCTGAAAACGCTTATTTCACCATATGCAGTCACATACCGGGACCAAATCACAGTGGTCACTGATGCTAAAAAGTGAAAATCTGCCAAAACAGGGCATAAAAAGACACAAAACCACCTTTTCCATCAAGAAGATGATGATTGCAGCCACTTGGCTGTGAAAAGTGTGCTTTTTGAGCTTTTTACGCTCTGAAAACGCTTATTTCACCATATGCAGTCACATACCGGGACCAAATCACAGTGGTCACTGATGCTAAAAAGTGAAAAATCTGCCAAAACAGGGCATAAAAAGACACAAAACCACCTTTTCCATCAAGAAGATGATGATTGCAGCCACTTGGCTGTGAAAAGTGTGCTTTTTGAGCTTTTTACGCTCTGAAAACGCTTATTTCACCATATGCAGTCACATACCGGGACCAAATCACAGTGGTCACTGATGCTAAAAAGTGAAAAATCTGCCAAAACAGGGCATAAAAAGACACAAAACCACCTTTTCCATCAAGAAGATGATGATTGCAGCCACTTGGCTGTGAAAAGTGTGCTTTTTGAGCTTTTTACGCTCTGAAAACGCTTATTTCACCATATGCAGTCACATACCGGGACCAAATCACAGTGGTCACTGATGCTAAAAAGTGAAAAATCTGCCAAAACAGGGCATAAAAAGACACAAAACCACCTTTTCCATCAAGAAGATGATGATTGCAGCCACTTGGCTGTGAAAAGTGTGCTTTTTGAGCTTTTTACGCTCTGAAAACGCTTATTTCACCATATGCAGTCACATACCGGGACCAAATCACAGTGGTCACTGATGCTAAAAAGTGAAAAATCTGCCAAAACAGGGCATAAAAAGACACAAAACCACCTTTTCCATCAAGAAGATGATGATTGCAGCCACTTGGCTGTGAAAAGTGTGCTTTTTGAGCTTTTTACGCTCTGAAAACGCTTATTTCACCATATGCAGTCACATACCGGGACCAAATCACAGTGGTCACTGATGCTAAAAAGTGAAAAATCTGCCAAAACAGGGCATAAAAAGACACAAAACCACCTTTTCCATCAAGAAGATGATGATTGCAGCCACTTGGCTGTGAAAAGTGTGCTTTTTGAGCTTTTTACGCTCTGAAAACGCTTATTTCACCATATGCAGTCACATACCGGGACCAAATCACAGTGGTCACTGATGCTAAAAAGTGAAAAATCTGCCAAAACAGGGCATAAAAAGACACCAAAACCACCTTTTCCATCAAGAAGATGATGATTGCAGCCACTTGGCTGTGAAAAGTGTGCTTTTTGAGCTTTTTACGCTCTGAAAACGCTTATTTCACCATATGCAGTCACATACCGGGACCAAATCACAGTGGTCACTGATGCTAAAAAGTGAAAAATCTGCCAATTATAGGGCATAAAAAGACACAAAACCACCTTTTCCATCAAGAAGATGATGATTGCAGCCACTTGGCTGTGAAAAGTGTGCTTTTTGAGCTTTTTACGCTCTGAAAACGCTTATTTCACCATATGCAGTCACATACCGGGACCAAATCACAGTGGTCACTGATGCTAAAAAGTGAAAAATCTGCCAAAACAGGGCATAAAAAGACACAAAACCACCTTTTCCATCAAGAAGATGATGATTGCAGCCACTTGGCTGTGAAAAGTGTGCTTTTTGAGCTTTTTACGCTCTGAAAACGCTTATTTCACCATATGCAGTCACATACCGGGACCAAATCACAGTGGTCACTGATGCTAAAAAGTGAAAAATCTGCCAAAACAGGGCATAAAAAGACACAAAACCACCTTTTCCATCAAGAAGATGATGATTGCAGCCACTTGGCTGTGAAAAGTGTGCTTTTTGAGCTTTTTACGCTCTGAAAACGCTTATTTCACCATATGCAGTCACATACCGGGACCAAATCACAGTGGTCACTGATGCTAAAAAGTGAAAAATCTGCCAAAACAGGGCATAAAAAGACACAAAACCACCTTTTCCATCAAGAAGATGATGATTGCAGCCACTTGGCTGTGAAAAGTGTGCTTTTTGAGCTTTTTACGCTCTGAAAACGCTTATTTCACCATATGCAGTCACATACCGGGACCAAATCACAGTGGTCACTGATGCTAAAAAGTGAAAAATCTGCCAATTTAGGGCATAAAAAGACACAAAACCACCTTTTCCATCAAGAAGATGATGATTGCAGCCACTTGGCTGTGAAAAGTGTGCTTTTTGAGCTTTTTACGCTCTGAAAACGCTTATTTCACCATATGCAGTCACATACCGGACCAAATCACAGTGGTCACTGATGCTAAAAAGTGAAAAATCTGCCAATTAAGGGCATAAAAAGACACAAAACCACCTTTTCCATCAAGAAGATGATGATTGCAGCCACTTGGCTGTGAAAAGTGTGCTTTTTGAGCTTTTTACGCTCTGAAAACGCTTATTTCACCATATGCAGTCACATACCGGGACCAAATCAGAGTGGTCACTGATGCTAAAAAGTGAAAAATCTGCCAATTTAGGGCATAAAAAGACACAAAACCACCTTTTCCATCAAGAAGATGATGATTGCAGCCACTTGGCTGTGAAAAGTGTGCTTTTTGAGCTTTTTACGCTCTGAAAACGCTTATTTCACCATATGCAGTCACATACCGGGACCAAATCAGAGTGGTCACTGATGCTAAAAAGTGAAAAATCTGCCAATTTAGGGCATAAAAAGACACAAAACCACCTTTTCCATCAAGAAGATGATGATTGCAGCCACTTGGCTGTGAAAAGTGTGCTTTTTGAGCTTTTTACGCTCTGAAAACGCTTATTTCACCATATGCAGTCACATACCGGGACCAAATCACAGTGGTCACTGATGCTAAAAAGTGAAAAATCTGCCAATATAGGGCATAAAAAGACACAAAACCACCTTTTCCATCAAGAAGATGATGATTGCAGCCACTTGGCTGTGAAAAGTGTGCTTTTTGAGCTTTTTACGCTCTGAAAACGCTTATTTCACCATATGCAGTCACATACCGGGACCAAATCACAGTGGTCACTGATGCTAAAAAGTGAAAAATCTGCCAAAACAGGGCATAAAAAGACACCATACCACCTTTTCCATCAAGAAGATGATGATTGCAGCCACTTGGCTGTGAAAAGTGTGCTTTTTGAGCTTTTTACGCTCTGAAAACGCTTATTTCACCATATGCAGTCACATACCGGGACCAAATCACAGTGGTCACTGATGCTAAAAAGTGAAAAATCTGCCAATACAGGCATAAAAAGACACAAAACCACCTTTTCCATCAAGAAGATGATGATTGCAGCCACTTGGCTGTGAAAAGTGTGCTTTTTGAGCTTTTTACGCTCTGAAAACGCTTATTTCACCATATGCAGTCACATACCGGGACCAAATCAGAGTGGTCACTGATGCTAAAAAGTGAAAAATCTGCCAATTTAGGGCATAAAAAGACACAAAACCACCTTTTCCATCAAGAAGATGATGATTGCAGCCACTTGGCTGTGAAAAGTGTGCTTTTTGAGCTTTTTACGCTCTGAAAACGCTTATTTCACCATATGCAGTCACATACCGGGACCAAATCACAGTGGTCACTGATGCTAAAAAGTGAAAAATCTGCCAAAACAGGGCATAAAAAGACACAAAACCACCTTTTCCATCAAGAAGATGATGATTGCAGCCACTTGGCTGTGAAAAGTGTGCTTTTTGAGCTTTTTACGCTCTGAAAACGCTTATTTCACCATATGCAGTCACATACCGGGACCAAATCACAGTGGTCACTGATGCTAAAAAGTGAAAAATCTGCCAAAACAGGGCATAAAAAGACACAAAACCACCTTTTCCATCAAGAAGATGATGATTGCAGCCACTTGGCTGTGAAAAGTGTGCTTTTTGAGCTTTTTACGCTCTGAAAACGCTTATTTCACCATATGCAGTCACATACCGGGACCAAATCACAGTGGTCACTGATGCTAAAAAGTGAAAAATCTGCCAAATTAGGCATAAAAAGACACAAAACCACCTTTTCCATCAAGAAGATGATGATTGCAGCCACTTGGCTGTGAAAAGTGTGCTTTTTGAGCTTTTTACGCTCTGAAAACGCTTATTTCACCATATGCAGTCACATACCGGGACCAAATCACAGTGGTCACTGATGCTAAAAAGTGAAAAATCTGCCAATTTAGGGCATAAAAAGACACCAAACCACCTTTTCCATCAAGAAGATGATGATTGCAGCCACTTGGCTGTGAAAAGTGTGCTTTTTGAGCTTTTTACGCTCTGAAAACGCTTATTTCACCATATGCAGTCACATACCGGGACCAAATCACAGTGGTCACTGATGCTAAAAAGTGAAAAATCTGCCAAAACAGGGCATAAAAAGACACCTTACCACCTTTTCCATCAAGAAGATGATGATTGCAGCCACTTGGCTGTGAAAAGTGTGCTTTTTGAGCTTTTTACGCTCTGAAAACGCTTATTTCACCATATGCAGTCACATACCGGGACCAAATCAGAGTGGTCACTGATGCTAAAAAGTGAAAAATCTGCCAATTTAGGCCATAAAAAGACACAAAACCACCTTTTCCATCAAGAAGATGATGATTGCAGCCACTTGGCTGTGAAAAGTGTGCTTTTTGAGCTTTTTACGCTCTGAAAACGCTTATTTCACCATATGCAGTCACATACCGGGACCAAATCACAGTGGTCACTGATGCTAAAAAGTGAAAAATCTGCCAATACAGGGCATAAAAAGACACAAAACCACCTTTTCCATCAAGAAGATGATGATTGCAGCCACTTGGCTGTGAAAAGTGTGCTTTTTGAGCTTTTTACGCTCTGAAAACGCTTATTTCACCATATGCAGTCACATACCGGGACCAAATCACAGTGGTCACTGATGCTAAAAAGTGAAAAATCTGCCAATTCAGGGCATAAAAAGACACAAAACCACCTTTTCCATCAAGAAGATGATGATTGCAGCCACTTGGCTGTGAAAAGTGTGCTTTTTGAGCTTTTTACGCTCTGAAAACGCTTATTTCACCATATGCAGTCACATACCGGGACCAAATCACAGTGGTCACTGATGCTAAAAAGTGAAAAATCTGCCAAAACAGGGCATAAAAAGACACAATACCACCTTTTCCATCAAGAAGATGATGATTGCAGCCACTTGGCTGTGAAAAGTGTGCTTTTTGAGCTTTTTACGCTCTGAAAACGCTTATTTCACCATATGCAGTCACATACCGGGACCAAATCAGAGTGGTCACTGATGCTAAAAAGTGAAAAATCTGCCAAAACAGGGCATAAAAAGACACCTTACCACCTTTTCCATCAAGAAGATGATGATTGCAGCCACTTGGCTGTGAAAAGTGTGCTTTTTGAGCTTTTTACGCTCTGAAAACGCTTATTTCACCATATGCAGTCACATACCGGGACCAAATCACAGTGGTCACTGATGCTAAAAAGTGAAAAATCTGCCAATTTAGGGCATAAAAAGACACAAAACCACCTTTTCCATCAAGAAGATGATGATTGCAGCCACTTGGCTGTGAAAAGTGTGCTTTTTGAGCTTTTTACGCTCTGAAAACGCTTATTTCACCATATGCAGTCACATACCGGGACCAAATCAGAGTGGTCACTGATGCTAAAAAGTGAAAAATCTGCCAATTTAGGCCATAAAAAGACACAAAACCACCTTTTCCATCAAGAAGATGATGATTGCAGCCACTTGGCTGTGAAAAGTGTGCTTTTTGAGCTTTTTACGCTCTGAAAACGCTTATTTCACCATATGCAGTCACATACCGGGACCAAATCACAGTGGTCACTCATGCTAAAAAGTGAAAAATCTGCCAAAACAGGGCATAAAAAGACACAAAACCACCTTTTCCATCAAGAAGATGATGATTGCAGCCACTTGGCTGTGAAAAGTGTGCTTTTTGAGCTTTTTACGCTCTGAAAACGCTTATTTCACCATATGCAGTCACATACCGGGACCAAATCACAGTGGTCACTGATGCTAAAAAGTGAAAAATCTGCCAAAACAGGGCATAAAAAGACACAAAACCACCTTTTCCATCAAGAAGATGATGATTGCAGCCACTTGGCTGTGAAAAGTGTGCTTTTTGAGCTTTTTACGCTCTGAAAACGCTTATTTCACCATATGCAGTCACATACCGGGACCAAATCACAGTGGTCACTGATGCTAAAAAGTGAAAAATCTGCCAATTTAAGGCCATAAAAAGACACAAAACCACCTTTTCCATCAAGAAGATGATGATTGCAGCCACTTGGCTGTGAAAAGTGTGCTTTTTGAGCTTTTTACGCTCTGAAAACGCTTATTTCACCATATGCAGTCACATACCGGGACCAAATCACAGTGGTCACTGATGCTAAAAAGTGAAAAATCTGCCAATTTAGGGCATAAAAAGACACCTTACCACCTTTTCCATCAAGAAGATGATGATTGCAGCCACTTGGCTGTGAAAAGTGTGCTTTTTGAGCTTTTTACGCTCTGAAAACGCTTATTTCACCATATGCAGTCACATACCGGGACCAAATCACAGTGGTCACTGATGCTAAAAAGTGAAAAATCTGCCAAAACAGGCATAAAAAGACACAAAACCACCTTTTCCATCAAGAAGATGATGATTGCAGCCACTTGGCTGTGAAAAGTGTGCTTTTTGAGCTTTTTACGCTCTGAAAACGCTTATTTCACCATATGCAGTCACATACCGGGACCAAATCAGAGTGGTCACTGATGCTAAAAAGTGAAAAATCTGCCAATTTAGGCCATAAAAAGACACAAAACCACCTTTTCCATCAAGAAGATGATGATTGCAGCCACTTGGCTGTGAAAAGTGTGCTTTTTGAGCTTTTTACGCTCTGAAAACGCTTATTTCACCATATGCAGTCACATACCGGGACCAAATCACAGTGGTCACTCATGCTAAAAAGTGAAAAATCTGCCAAAACAGGGCATAAAAAGACACAAAACCACCTTTTCCATCAAGAAGATGATGATTGCAGCCACTTGGCTGTGAAAAGTGTGCTTTTTGAGCTTTTTACGCTCTGAAAACGCTTATTTCACCATATGCAGTCACATACCGGGACCAAATCACAGTGGTCACTGATGCTAAAAAGTGAAAAATCTGCCAAAACAGGGCATAAAAAGACACAAAACCACCTTTTCCATCAAGAAGATGATGATTGCAGCCACTTGGCTGTGAAAAGTGTGCTTTTTGAGCTTTTTACGCTCTGAAAACGCTTATTTCACCATATGCAGTCACATACCGGGACCAAATCAGAGTGGTCACTGATGCTAAAAAGTGAAAAATCTGCCAAAACAGGGCATAAAAAGACACCATACCACCTTTTCCATCAAGAAGATGATGATTGCAGCCACTTGGCTGTGAAAAGTGTGCTTTTTGAGCTTTTTACGCTCTGAAAACGCTTATTTCACCATATGCAGTCACATACCGGGACCAAATCACAGTGGTCACTGATGCTAAAAAGTGAAAAATCTGCCAATTTAGGGCATAAAAAGACACAAAACCACCTTTTCCATCAAGAAGATGATGATTGCAGCCACTTGGCTGTGAAAAGTGTGCTTTTTGAGCTTTTTACGCTCTGAAAACGCTTATTTCACCATATGCAGTCACATACCGGGACCAAATCACAGTGGTCACTGATGCTAAAAAGTGAAAAATCTGCCAATTTAGGCCATAAAAAGACACAAAACCACCTTTTCCATCAAGAAGATGATGATTGCAGCCACTTGGCTGTGAAAAGTGTGCTTTTTGAGCTTTTTACGCTCTGAAAACGCTTATTTCACCATATGCAGTCACATACCGGGACCAAATCAGAGTGGTCACTGATGCTAAAAAGTGAAAAATCTGCCAAAATTAGGGCATAAAAAGACACAAAACCACCTTTTCCATCAAGAAGATGATGATTGCAGCCACTTGGCTGTGAAAAGTGTGCTTTTTGAGCTTTTTACGCTCTGAAAACGCTTATTTCACCATATGCAGTCACATACCGGGACCAAATCACAGTGGTCACTGATGCTAAAAAGTGAAAAATCTGCCAAAACAGGGCATAAAAAGACACAAAACCACCTTTTCCATCAAGAAGATGATGATTGCAGCCACTTGGCTGTGAAAAGTGTGCTTTTTGAGCTTTTTACGCTCTGAAAACGCTTATTTCACCATATGCAGTCACATACCGGGACCAAATCACAGTGGTCACTGATGCTAAAAAGTGAAAAATCTGCCAAAACAGGGCATAAAAAGACACAAAACCACCTTTTCCATCAAGAAGATGATGATTGCAGCCACTTGGCTGTGAAAAGTGTGCTTTTTGAGCTTTTTACGCTCTGAAAACGCTTATTTCACCATATGCAGTCACATACCGGGACCAAATCACAGTGGTCACTGATGCTAAAAAGTGAAAAATCTGCCAATTTAGGCCATAAAAAGACACAAAACCACCTTTTCCATCAAGAAGATGATGATTGCAGCCACTTGGCTGTGAAAAGTGTGCTTTTTGAGCTTTTTACGCTCTGAAAACGCTTATTTCACCATATGCAGTCACATACCGGGACCAAATCACAGTGGTCACTGATGCTAAAAAGTGAAAAATCTGCCAATTTAGGGCATAAAAAGACACAAAACCACCTTTTCCATCAAGAAGATGATGATTGCAGCCACTTGGCTGTGAAAAGTGTGCTTTTTGAGCTTTTTACGCTCTGAAAACGCTTATTTCACCATATGCAGTCACATACCGGGACCAAATCACAGTGGTCACTGATGCTAAAAAGTGAAAAATCTGCCAATTTAGGGCATAAAAAGACACAAAACCACCTTTTCCATCAAGAAGATGATGATTGCAGCCACTTGGCTGTGAAAAGTGTGCTTTTTGAGCTTTTTACGCTCTGAAAACGCTTATTTCACCATATGCAGTCACATACCGGGACCAAATCAGAGTGGTCACTGATGCTAAAAAGTGAAAAATCTGCCAATTTAGGCCATAAAAAGACACAAAACCACCTTTTCCATCAAGAAGATGATGATTGCAGCCACTTGGCTGTGAAAAGTGTGCTTTTTGAGCTTTTTACGCTCTGAAAACGCTTATTTCACCATATGCAGTCACATACCGGGACCAAATCACAGTGGTCACTCATGCTAAAAAGTGAAAAATCTGCCAAAACAGGGCATAAAAAGACACAAAACCACCTTTTCCATCAAGAAGATGATGATTGCAGCCACTTGGCTGTGAAAAGTGTGCTTTTTGAGCTTTTTACGCTCTGAAAACGCTTATTTCACCATATGCAGTCACATACCGGGACCAAATCACAGTGGTCACTGATGCTAAAAAGTGAAAAATCTGCCAAAACAGGGCATAAAAAGACACAAAACCACCTTTTCCATCAAGAAGATGATGATTGCAGCCACTTGGCTGTGAAAAGTGTGCTTTTTGAGCTTTTTACGCTCTGAAAACGCTTATTTCACCATATGCAGTCACATACCGGGACCAAATCACAGTGGTCACTGATGCTAAAAAGTGAAAAATCTGCCAATTTAGGCCATAAAAAGACACAAAACCACCTTTTCCATCAAGAAGATGATGATTGCAGCCACTTGGCTGTGAAAAGTGTGCTTTTTGAGCTTTTTACGCTCTGAAAACGCTTATTTCACCATATGCAGTCACATACCGGGACCAAATCACAGTGGTCACTGATGCTAAAAAGTGAAAAATCTGCCAATTTAGGGCATAAAAAGACACAAAACCACCTTTTCCATCAAGAAGATGATGATTGCAGCCACTTGGCTGTGAAAAGTGTGCTTTTTGAGCTTTTTACGCTCTGAAAACGCTTATTTCACCATATGCAGTCACATACCGGGACCAAATCAGAGTGGTCACTGATGCTAAAAAGTGAAAAATCTGCCAATTTAGGGCCATAAAAAGACACAAAACCACCTTTTCCATCAAGAAGATGATGATTGCAGCCACTTGGCTGTGAAAAGTGTGCTTTTTGAGCTTTTTACGCTCTGAAAACGCTTATTTCACCATATGCAGTCACATACCGGGACCAAATCACAGTGGTCACTGATGCTAAAAAGTGAAAAATCTGCCAAAATAGGGCATAAAAAGACACAAAACCACCTTTTCCATCAAGAAGATGATGATTGCAGCCACTTGGCTGTGAAAAGTGTGCTTTTTGAGCTTTTTACGCTCTGAAAACGCTTATTTCACCATATGCAGTCACATACCGGGACCAAATCACAGTGGTCACTGATGCTAAAAAGTGAAAAATCTGCCAAAACAGGGCATAAAAAGACACAAAACCACCTTTTCCATCAAGAAGATGATGATTGCAGCCACTTGGCTGTGAAAAGTGTGCTTTTTGAGCTTTTTACGCTCTGAAAACGCTTATTTCACCATATGCAGTCACATACCGGGACCAAATCACAGTGGTCACTGATGCTAAAAAGTGAAAAATCTGCCAATTTAGGCCATAAAAAGACACAAAACCACCTTTTCCATCAAGAAGATGATGATTGCAGCCACTTGGCTGTGAAAAGTGTGCTTTTTGAGCTTTTTACGCTCTGAAAACGCTTATTTCACCATATGCAGTCACATACCGGGACCAAATCACAGTGGTCACTGATGCTAAAAAGTGAAAAATCTGCCAATTTAGGGCCATAAAAAGACACAAAACCACCTTTTCCATCAAGAAGATGATGATTGCAGCCACTTGGCTGTGAAAAGTGTGCTTTTTGAGCTTTTTACGCTCTGAAAACGCTTATTTCACCATATGCAGTCACATACCGGGACCAAATCACAGTGGTCACTGATGCTAAAAAGTGAAAAATCTGCCAATTTAGGCCATAAAAAGACACAAAACCACCTTTTCCATCAAGAAGATGATGATTGCAGCCACTTGGCTGTGAAAAGTGTGCTTTTTGAGCTTTTTACGCTCTGAAAACGCTTATTTCACCATATGCAGTCACATACCGGGACCAAATCACAGTGGTCACTGATGCTAAAAAGTGAAAAATCTGCCAATTTAGGGCATAAAAAGACACAAAACCACCTTTTCCATCAAGAAGATGATGATTGCAGCCACTTGGCTGTGAAAAGTGTGCTTTTTGAGCTTTTTACGCTCTGAAAACGCTTATTTCACCATATGCAGTCACATACCGGGACCAAATCACAGTGGTCACTGATGCTAAAAAGTGAAAAATCTGCCAATTTAGGCCATAAAAAGACACAAAACCACCTTTTCCATCAAGAAGATGATGATTGCAGCCACTTGGCTGTGAAAAGTGTGCTTTTTGAGCTTTTTACGCTCTGAAAACGCTTATTTCACCATATGCAGTCACATACCGGGACCAAATCACAGTGGTCACTGATGCTAAAAAGTGAAAAATCTGCCAAAACAGGGCATAAAAAGACACAAAACCACCTTTTCCATCAAGAAGATGATGATTGCAGCCACTTGGCTGTGAAAAGTGTGCTTTTTGAGCTTTTTACGCTCTGAAAACGCTTATTTCACCATATGCAGTCACATACCGGGACCAAATCACAGTGGTCACTGATGCTAAAAAGTGAAAAATCTGCCAATTTAGGGCATAAAAAGACACAAAACCACCTTTTCCATCAAGAAGATGATGATTGCAGCCACTTGGCTGTGAAAAGTGTGCTTTTTGAGCTTTTTACGCTCTGAAAACGCTTATTTCACCATATGCAGTCACATACCGGGACCAAATCAGAGTGGTCACTGATGCTAAAAAGTGAAAAATCTGCCAATTTAGGCCATAAAAAGACACAAAACCACCTTTTCCATCAAGAAGATGATGATTGCAGCCACTTGGCTGTGAAAAGTGTGCTTTTTGAGCTTTTTACGCTCTGAAAACGCTTATTTCACCATATGCAGTCACATACCGGGACCAAATCACAGTGGTCACTGATGCTAAAAAGTGAAAAATCTGCCAAAACAGGGCATAAAAAGACACAAAACCACCTTTTCCATCAAGAAGATGATGATTGCAGCCACTTGGCTGTGAAAAGTGTGCTTTTTGAGCTTTTTACGCTCTGAAAACGCTTATTTCACCATATGCAGTCACATACCGGGACCAAATCACAGTGGTCACTGATGCTAAAAAGTGAAAAATCTGCCAAATTTAGGCATAAAAAGACACAAAACCACCTTTTCCATCAAGAAGATGATGATTGCAGCCACTTGGCTGTGAAAAGTGTGCTTTTTGAGCTTTTTACGCTCTGAAAACGCTTATTTCACCATATGCAGTCACATACCGGGACCAAATCACAGTGGTCACTGATGCTAAAAAGTGAAAAATCTGCCAATTTAGGCCATAAAAAGACACAAAACCACCTTTTCCATCAAGAAGATGATGATTGCAGCCACTTGGCTGTGAAAAGTGTGCTTTTTGAGCTTTTTACGCTCTGAAAACGCTTATTTCACCATATGCAGTCACATACCGGGACCAAATCACAGTGGTCACTGATGCTAAAAAGTGAAAAATCTGCCAATTTAGGGCATAAAAAGACACAAAACCACCTTTTCCATCAAGAAGATGATGATTGCAGCCACTTGGCTGTGAAAAGTGTGCTTTTTGAGCTTTTTACGCTCTGAAAACGCTTATTTCACCATATGCAGTCACATACCGGGACCAAATCACAGTGGTCACTGATGCTAAAAAGTGAAAAATCTGCCAAAACAGGGCATAAAAAGACACCTTACCACCTTTTCCATCAAGAAGATGATGATTGCAGCCACTTGGCTGTGAAAAGTGTGCTTTTTGAGCTTTTTACGCTCTGAAAACGCTTATTTCACCATATGCAGTCACATACCGGGACCAAATCACAGTGGTCACTGATGCTAAAAAGTGAAAAATCTGCCAATTTAGGCCATAAAAAGACACAAAACCACCTTTTCCATCAAGAAGATGATGATTGCAGCCACTTGGCTGTGAAAAGTGTGCTTTTTGAGCTTTTTACGCTCTGAAAACGCTTATTTCACCATATGCAGTCACATACCGGGACCAAATCACAGTGGTCACTGATGCTAAAAAGTGAAAAATCTGCCAAAACAGGGCATAAAAAGACACAAAACCACCTTTTCCATCAAGAAGATGATGATTGCAGCCACTTGGCTGTGAAAAGTGTGCTTTTTGAGCTTTTTACGCTCTGAAAACGCTTATTTCACCATATGCAGTCACATACCGGGACCAAATCACAGTGGTCACTGATGCTAAAAAGTGAAAAATCTGCCAAAACAGGGCATAAAAAGACACAAAACCACCTTTTCCATCAAGAAGATGATGATTGCAGCCACTTGGCTGTGAAAAGTGTGCTTTTTGAGCTTTTTACGCTCTGAAAACGCTTATTTCACCATATGCAGTCACATACCGGGACCAAATCACAGTGGTCACTGATGCTAAAAAGTGAAAAATCTGCCAAAACAGGGCATAAAAAGACACAAAACCACCTTTTCCATCAAGAAGATGATGATTGCAGCCACTTGGCTGTGAAAAGTGTGCTTTTTGAGCTTTTTACGCTCTGAAAACGCTTATTTCACCATATGCAGTCACATACCGGGACCAAATCACAGTGGTCACTGATGCTAAAAAGTGAAAAATCTGCCAATTTAGGGCATAAAAAGACACAAAACCACCTTTTCCATCAAGAAGATGATGATTGCAGCCACTTGGCTGTGAAAAGTGTGCTTTTTGAGCTTTTTACGCTCTGAAAACGCTTATTTCACCATATGCAGTCACATACCGGGACCAAATCACAGTGGTCACTGATGCTAAAAAGTGAAAAATCTGCCAATTTAGGCCATAAAAAGACACAAAACCACCTTTTCCATCAAGAAGATGATGATTGCAGCCACTTGGCTGTGAAAAGTGTGCTTTTTGAGCTTTTTACGCTCTGAAAACGCTTATTTCACCATATGCAGTCACATACCGGGACCAAATCACAGTGGTCACTGATGCTAAAAAGTGAAAAATCTGCCAAAACAGGGCATAAAAAGACACAAAACCACCTTTTCCATCAAGAAGATGATGATTGCAGCCACTTGGCTGTGAAAAGTGTGCTTTTTGAGCTTTTTACGCTCTGAAAACGCTTATTTCACCATATGCAGTCACATACCGGGACCAAATCAGAGTGGTCACTGATGCTAAAAAGTGAAAAATCTGCCAATACAGGGCATAAAAAGACACAAAACCACCTTTTCCATCAAGAAGATGATGATTGCAGCCACTTGGCTGTGAAAAGTGTGCTTTTTGAGCTTTTTACGCTCTGAAAACGCTTATTTCACCATATGCAGTCACATACCGGGACCAAATCACAGTGGTCACTGATGCTAAAAAGTGAAAAATCTGCCAATTTAGGGCATAAAAAGACACAAAACCACCTTTTCCATCAAGAAGATGATGATTGCAGCCACTTGGCTGTGAAAAGTGTGCTTTTTGAGCTTTTTACGCTCTGAAAACGCTTATTTCACCATATGCAGTCACATACCGGGACCAAATCACAGTGGTCACTGATGCTAAAAAGTGAAAAATCTGCCAATTTAGGCCATAAAAAGACACAAAACCACCTTTTCCATCAAGAAGATGATGATTGCAGCCACTTGGCTGTGAAAAGTGTGCTTTTTGAGCTTTTTACGCTCTGAAAACGCTTATTTCACCATATGCAGTCACATACCGGGACCAAATCACAGTGGTCACTGATGCTAAAAAGTGAAAAATCTGCCAATTTAGGCATAAAAAGACACAAAACCACCTTTTCCATCAAGAAGATGATGATTGCAGCCACTTGGCTGTGAAAAGTGTGCTTTTTGAGCTTTTTACGCTCTGAAAACGCTTATTTCACCATATGCAGTCACATACCGGGACCAAATCACAGTGGTCACTGATGCTAAAAAGTGAAAAATCTGCCAATTTAGGGCATAAAAAGACACAAACCACCTTTTCCATCAAGAAGATGATGATTGCAGCCACTTGGCTGTGAAAAGTGTGCTTTTTGAGCTTTTTACGCTCTGAAAACGCTTATTTCACCATATGCAGTCACATACCGGGACCAAATCACAGTGGTCACTGATGCTAAAAAGTGAAAAATCTGCCAATTTAGGCCATAAAAAGACACAAAACCACCTTTTCCATCAAGAAGATGATGATTGCAGCCACTTGGCTGTGAAAAGTGTGCTTTTTGAGCTTTTTACGCTCTGAAAACGCTTATTTCACCATATGCAGTCACATACCGGGACCAAATCACAGTGGTCACTGATGCTAAAAAGTGAAAAATCTGCCAAAACAGGGCATAAAAAGACACAAAACCACCTTTTCCATCAAGAAGATGATGATTGCAGCCACTTGGCTGTGAAAAGTGTGCTTTTTGAGCTTTTTACGCTCTGAAAACGCTTATTTCACCATATGCAGTCACATACCGGGACCAAATCACAGTGGTCACTGATGCTAAAAAGTGAAAAATCTGCCAAAACAGGGCATAAAAAGACACAAAACCACCTTTTCCATCAAGAAGATGATGATTGCAGCCACTTGGCTGTGAAAAGTGTGCTTTTTGAGCTTTTTACGCTCTGAAAACGCTTATTTCACCATATGCAGTCACATACCGGGACCAAATCACAGTGGTCACTGATGCTAAAAAGTGAAAAATCTGCCAATTTAAGCCATAAAAAGACACAAAACCACCTTTTCCATCAAGAAGATGATGATTGCAGCCACTTGGCTG